>NW_009954185.1:8043868-8055293 GCF_000747805.2 Chaetura pelagica | reverse complement strand
TTCTGGCGAGACCCGTTACAGTCCTGGTTATTTCGTTTTATAAGTTCTTCATTGTATCCTTAAAGTAATTATTCCATAGGGTTTTTTGACCTTTTCTTCTTGGGCAAGTATTGATATTTCTCTGAGGATGGCACCTCACCTTCCTCCTCACACAGGACCTGGGCATGATCCTGTCCTTGCGCAGCAGAACCTGGGTGAGTGACAGGTGGCAGCAGGGACCTGTATTCGCTGAATCTGTCAGTGGCTTTAAAAGCATTATTTACTATGCCTACAGTTTTTTGCCTCCTATTTGCCCTTGCAAGTATTTTCTATTGGTGAGGTTTTGCCCCTGGAAAACTTGCTCTGGGCCTCAGGATAATTTACCAAGTGATTGAGTATTTTCATCTGGGTGAAGAAAGATATTTGGTGTGTAATGTGTGGAACACAATCTCAAGGCAGGGGAGAGTGAGTAGCTTAGAAAAAGCCTAACCTCTGTGTATTTTTATAAAGCCTCCTACTTCTCTAGTAGCTGAGCACCTCACAGGCTTCAGTTTATTCTCAGGGCATTTCTGCAAGATAAAAAAAATCCCTCCCATTGTGTCAATGGTGAGCTGAACACCAAGACAGGCTGATCAGACTCCACAGACTGGTTTGGTGCTGTGTGACAGTGTTAATGCAGGGATGTTGCTGGTAGGCGACTGCAAAATAAGGTGGTAACTTGACCATGAATTCCCTACCCAGCAGTAGGAATGTTAGAAGTTGTGTGTACCTGTGAGCCAGATGCTGTTCTTCCTATGAGGAAAGGCTAACAGAAGATGAACAGGTAACCAGAAAAGCATAATTTTGTACTCCTGATAAAGGGGTAGGTCTTTTTCTCAGCTAGCCACCCTGGTCTGAGCAACCTGACTCAGAACAAAATTTCTGCTTCATTGCTTCTATTAGCATCTCTTTTTCACACACCTTCACCTCCCTTATCACAGTTTCTGGAGGCCGGGATGTATTTCTGGTCCCAGTGGCAGGTGTACAAAGTTTCAGCTTTCCCCTCTCCCCCCTTGACACCTGTTTATCCAGACCCTGATTATCCAGGGTGCTGTATGATGTAGAGCTAGCAGACGAGCTTTTAGCCCTGGACACAGAAAGCCCTTCAGTCATCTGTCTAGAAGAACAGAAGCTTCTTATACCTGTGGAAGAAAGGCAGGAAGCATTTTTGCAAAGCCCCCTTCTTCCTTTCCTTGTAGCAGAATTTTCTTTTCTTGCCTTAGGTAAGCCACATCCCTTTATATTTTAGCAAGCTCTGTTTTTTTTAGCTGTTTTTAATAGACATGTGCATTCCAAAAGGAGAAGTGGGAAATATATCATCATGAAGATTGCAGACATGCTAATTTTTGAAATGTTAGTCAAGCATCAGTGATGGAAGAAGATGAATAATAGCTTTATGGGTATTTTCTTTTGTTTTTGCCATACCTGATGTAAAGTGGAGTTCAGAGAATTTGCTTGAAATAATTCTTTCTGCCTTTCTGATGCAATGAGGGAGTGTAAAGCTTTCCCCAACAAAGTAACATCTTAACAGGAACTCTGTGTGATGTGTATGTATTTAGAAATGCTAAGGCTGAGATTATCATAAACCTTTTTAAATCACAGCAGCCTATTTGTTGTTCCCCAAATATGGATATGGCCAGAACACGTCAGTCAAAAAATTATTAAAAATCCCAACCTAAAACTAACCCCTCGATTTTGTGATGTAGAATTAGAGTGTAGTCAGCAAGACATAATTTACCACTGTGATATAATTGCTGTGAAATATGGTCTTTTAATTAATGGGATAGCAAGACAGGGATAAATTGTGTTCTGACTGGCAGTGTTACAGTCCCACTGCTCCATGATGAGCTGCTCTATAAATATATTTTTTAAAATGTAAATGCCCATCTGATAAGAAATCCTGAATATGGAAAGTCTTACTTAAAAGCAAGTCAACACACCAGAGGACAGAAGAAAATTACATGTAAGAATAGAAGCAGTATTCTTGTTCTAATGGGATGCTTTCAATTAGGGGGAAAAAAAACAGCAGCGTGGATGGTATCTCCAACTTTGGAGCAGGATCTGTCCCCATGCCAAGGTCTGTCCTTGCCCAGCTGGTCATAGGCTAAGGGCCTAATGTGATGGGTGCCAATATGAAACTTATATCCACAGCTAGGTTCCTGAGAGAGGTGTTCTGGTGGGAGTCCAGCAGGCTAATCCAGACATGGAGATGTTGGTATCCAGGTCTTTTAAGAGGTACTTGTCACCTAGTTGGAAGAATGCTGTGAATATTTTACTCCATGCTGCCTACTGAAAGTGGCACTGGTTTGCTGCACATATTAAATACCACTGTTTGTATGGAAGGAGGGTTTTACTGTGCACAGAAAGAAGAAAATGAATGCTATTTGTGTCTTCAAATTCCATGCTAGTAAGGAGTCAATCTTCATATTTTAATTAGATAACCAGTACATGGAAGTAGCACTGAAGACATTCTCCTCCTCTCTTGGCAGGCAACCTTGGTTTTATGGCTGGGGCTTTAATCTTCCACGAGGCCAAGCACTATTAGAGAAATGGAACCTTATTCCAGATGGAATAGATATTCTTATAACACATGGACCACCTCTCGGTAAGAAAATACTAGTGCTCTTTTTCAGATGATTGTGCAGTAACTGATGACTCTCCTTAGAGAGTGCAATCCTGAGTTACAAAAGTAAAAAGTAACATCCATACTGATTTCAGCAGCACCTATGCTCCATGGTAGAGAAGGAAATAGTGGCTTAAAAAAATAAAGCCTTAATACATAAAGCCTTAATGAGCTTTATAAATGAGCAAGGTTGAGTTTTCCTATGTATCTGTCTATTCTGCCACTGGTGAAATTAGTAGATTTAAAGCATGGAGTCTGCTTGAGGAGAAATGCAGGATTTTCTTTTTTTTTAGCACCGTATTTCTGCCTCACTTGCAGTAACATTCCACCACCAACAGATACCCAGAGTCTCTTTTGTTCCTCATTATACTGACTTGGTGTGTCTTCTGCCTCATAAACCCAAAATGCTGCCATTGTTTGTATGTTCTTTGGACAGTGGTGGTTAAATTACCTGCCTTTAATACAATCTGGCAACACTAACAGGAAAACAAAAAACTGTTTTGCATTTCTGTTTTACAAATAATAATATAGGTGATTTAAAAGCCAGGAGAGCTTTCTTCTATTCCTAGATAATAGTGACATTATCTATGTTATGGAAATAATATAATCACAGAAAAGTGTCCAGATTCAATAAAAGCTTAAGGCTTTTTGATGTGTTTTGCAACATATTTAACACATAGGAAGATATATTGAATGCAACTATGTTTTTAATTCCTACTAATTTAATAAATGGACATGAAAGAGAAGCATGTACTTAAGTGTTCTGCGGAGGAGTGCTTTGTGTGAAATTAAGGCACTTGCTTTCTTCAAACCTTTAGATTCCCCAATTTCCTGAAGCTAAAACCCTCTTGTCTTCCACCCTTTCTTCTCCTCTTTCAGAGCCTGGAGGAGAAAGTATCTAAAGAGTTTGTGTTTTGTTGTTTTCTTTAGAAAGATATGTTTGCATTCCACTGCTCACTAATCCTAGGGGAAAGGGCTTCTTTGTGAGCAGGTTTTCTCACAGTTTGTGTTGATTCTTCACATAAGTGGAGTCTCATGCCATGCCACAGGCTGATTTTAAGAGGGACTTGTATGGTAAAAGTGGGTGGCAGAAATTAATTGTTTAGACCTTGAGATATCAGCTTCAAATGGTTAGCACTGGGGATAATCACTGTTAGGATCAAGAGCATGATGCTGGGTCTTTGATATTGTTTTATTTATAAGTAAGTCGTGTTTCAAACTCCTTCAGAAGCTTTTTCATCACTTGTAAAGACATTTTTTTTAACGAGTTGATCAGCTGTGAAGAAATCCAGCCTTTACCTGATCCAACGATTATCCCTGTATCTAGCAGTTGAAATCCAGAGTTGGAAGGTGGAGAGAGGCATTTGCACCACCCAGCTTCAGCCGCCTTGCTAATTTAGCCAGCAGGCCTCCTCTCCAGGCAGCCTCTGGGTTCTCTAGAGAGCACTACAGAGCTAGCATGCAGCAGACAGGCTTTAATAATAAATTCAGTAGTAAGTTTAATGATTGAAAAGTAATTTAATAATTGTAGTAATTCTGAGGAAGAGCTGCCCATCTCCACTGACACTAATGGGATAACATGAATTCCCCCTATCTCCATGATTCATTCTTTTATTTATTTATTTTTTTAATTCTTATGTTTCTACTGTCCTCCAAGGGATGATTTTTTACAAGTTCCCATTTCTTTGTCTCTTTTCCTGTTGATGCATTAATAGATAGCTCAGGCATGGAACTGTCTGCCAGAGGGCATCAGCTGTTGGTCTCCCTGTCATCCATGGCAACAAATACATGATGCTTCAAAAGAAGTGAGCTCTGCCTAACTTACAGAACTTACAGAACTTACCGTTCACTGTTCTTTTCTTTGTCTGTTTTTAATTTAAATTCACCTTTAAGTCTTCATTTGTAGCTGTCTGTCTATGACAAAGATTTATACTTTTATGACAGCTGCAGAAACCTGTTTCAAGTAACCAAACATTAAAAAAACCCTAAGATGAACTCTAATTGTTAGCTAGGTGTAATCAATTATTCTTAGTTTGTGTAGTCAGGTGTACATAATAAGCTGCAAACATATGGGAAAGCTTCAGAAGGGTGATAATGCATGTAAACAAAAACATGTTCAACATAAATAATGCTTAATTTAATGGAGAAGTTAATTTTATGGATTTTTGTTTGTGAAGTTTTTGAAGTGGAAATACTTTTGGCTTTATGTTCACCACAGACATTTTGACAATTAACTGTTTCCAATCAGTGAAGTAACGAAACCTATTGTTATAACGTTTGCTTGGAAGAAAGCCTGCCAGGATTCCAGAGGCATTGCTGGCTGCACTGTGACATCTACAGTACATATTTTTTCCTACAGTGAATTTTGACCTGTGTTGGAAACCACAAGTGACTGGTATAATCAGTTACCAGAACTGAGCATTGCTCTGCTCTGTCTGAAATTCAGCAGGGCTTGCTTGCTCTTTGTACGTTCTCCTGACAGGAGCCAAGCAGCATCTTCAGAGGTGTCTGAATGAATTAGGAGCTTATGGCCATTGTCAGACCTTCCTCTTTTTGACACCAAGGATGCTGCATTCCCAACTCATTACTAAAAATTACCATGTAACCATGATACAGGGGAAATTTTTTACCATTTTCATAGAACCCCACAGTGTACTGAGCCCAGTTTTCAAGCACTGGCATCTAAAGGGGTATTTCCCAGTGTGTGAACCTGCCCCTCTAGCAAATCTGAGAACATTTCCAAGAGCTTGAACACCCCAGTTCTGGTCTTTTAAGCCAGTTAGTTAGCTGCTATTTAGCCATGCTTGAGCAGACCTCAAAAGTAAATGGGTGAAAACTAGATCCAGACTCTGTACCTCTCTGGCTGACCACCTTTTTCTCAAAGGCACAATATATTCAAGCTGTTGCAGCAGTCTAAGTCAGAGGCACAAAGCTATGACAGGCACACAGGGTACCAGAACAACTGAAGAAAAACAGATTTATTATACCTTCTAGGTTTCCAAATTTGAGCCTGATGAAAGAACAGTAGAAGAAAGACAAGACTGGTTACTGCAAAGCCTGTAATGCCACAGCATCCTTCTTACACTGTTTTCCTTTGAAGGAAGCGTGAGACTTCAGTTGGCCGTGAAGCACCCCCTTGCAGTATGCAAGTTGGTGTACATTTTTGTCTGTATTCATGAAAAATGCATTTTTATACAAATTTTGTGCAAGTAAATGTGGCACTTGAAAATACCAATGGCAGAAGGGCTGAGATTCTCTTCCTATCTGAGGTCCATAAATTGAGGCTAGTAGGGCTTGCTGTGTCATGAAGCTCTTACACCAGTTTTATGTGAGGATGTATTTTAGGCATGCTGTGGGTTCCTCACCTGAATTCCACTACTGTGAGATTCAGTGTGATAGTAATGCAGGTTTATTATTAGCAACACAGATTCCATTACCTCAGTTAAACTGCTCAGTTAAAAACTAGATCCCAGGGCTAGATTTAAGTAGGTAAGTGTTGATTTAGATTCTTTAGAGACCGACTTTGGACATACTGCTCTTTACACCTCACTCTCTTAAAGGAAGAAGAATTAATAAAGCCTTGAGTTGTCCTATTAACAGCAGTGCAAAAATGCATTAATTGCAATGATTATTTTTTTTATCCTTGAAAGACAACTGGCAAGAGTTATCATAGTTCTTTGGCTTCTAATGAGTGTTTTTGGTTTTTCTCAAGTATTATTCTTTCCTTCCTCTTTTACTTACCAAGGCAAAACTGCACTGTTTTTCCATGTCAGTTCTTCTATGGCTGCTTATGAAAAGACATGAGACATGAAATCTCAGAAATACTGTGTAGCAGTACAGCTTTGCAGATAACCTGTCTTCTTTTAAAGCTTTGCTTTCTTTTCCCAAGGTTTTCTAGATTGGGTTCCTAAGAAAATGCAACGGGTAGGATGTGTTGAACTGCTGAACACAGTCCAGAGACGAATACAGCCAAGGCTTCATGTTTTTGGACATATCCATGAAGGTCAGAACACTTACTTCTATGTATATATTAAAAAACCACAAAAACAGAAGTTGTCTGGTTTAACTAGCATTTTCAAACTTGAATGTTTGAAATGAAGCACTTCTGGAATTCAGGTCCTTATTTAGCAGCATATATAAAAAAGAAACTGAGGGATACCCACATTTCAATGTTTGTACTTCAGCTTCTCTTTCAATTTCTGTATCTATAAAACAGGGTGATGCCTCATTCACAGAGAGGATTTCTGTGAATTTTAAAATAAGAACACAAGTCCAGTAGTTACAGGAAGTGACTAAATATTAGGATTGATTAATTTTATTTTCTTCTGCAGAATCGCTGTGACTTAATAATGTAAGCTCTCTGTCTCTCAGTTTTTTGTGTTTGTAAAATGGGTAAGAATGCTTTGGAGATTGCTTCTAAAGCTTAATCTTCAAGATTGTACAATAAAGGCTGTCTCTTCCTGTCAATGTGCATATGAAGTTAAAATCAAGAGGGATGTCATCACTGACTTGTATAGAAGTTCATTATATTTACTCATGTATCTATTTGCTCTGGCAGGAGAAACGTTTTGTACCCAGACAAAACCAAGTGGTTCTCTTGACTGTTTGATTTTTAACTGGAAAAAAATTAGTTCCCTAAAATAGGTCAGTAAATGGTGACATGTATGCTCCACTGAAGTCAGTGACAGGAGGAGTTCATCTCCCAGCAAAGGGAAAAGTAGATGCTCTTTTCTATAAAGAAGTCTGTCCTGTCCACGTATCGTGGCAGCAAGACTTCAAGCGGTGCCCCTACCAAAGGAAACCACTGGGCTGTGCAGAAGTGGCACCTCCACAGAATGGCATGTAAGCATGCATTATCAGCTACTTAGTCCTTGGCAGTGTTAACTTACTGGCAGGAACAGGTGCTCAGCAACTGCCAGTTTTCTGCTTCTGGGACTGCTCCAGCCTTCAAAAGATACCTGTGCATCTCACCAGTGTAGAGATGAACAGACAGAAAAGCTGGAGTAGCAGGCACTCATATATTTCGGTTTTTATGAAGAACTGTTATCTTTCTAAATAAATTCCACTCTGACTTGCTGCTGGGCACTTTCATCATGCTTGGTTAGGAATGACATTGGTGAGAGGTGTGCTAGTGTAAAACTGATGGAGGAGACATTCAGATCATTATTCTACAGCTCAGGGATTAAGTCTATTCTCCTTGTTTGTCTCATTTTCACTGACCTAATAATACCTACTTAATGTCCAAGGTGCTGTTACATCACAGAGTAAACAAAAAATGCATACATTTTTTTTCCTAACCTTTTGCTGTTGTAGCAGTCTTTGAGATTCCATACAGGAGGGCTGGTGAATACAGTTCAAACTCATTGTCTTTTCAGAAACCATAAGCCAAGTGGGTTGCAGGGGATATAAGCAAACACTTTTAGCAAGCCATGAAGCTTCAGGCAGGTAAACTAAATCATATCTGCTAAGACTAAGCCCAACTTTGGCTCCCAAGGGGAAAGAATGGGACCTCCACAGAATGGTAAATCTTGTGAATTAATACAGTTGGCACAGTAGGTATCAGAACAGAGAAACAAGCTACTCTGCTTGTTAACTCTCATAATGGAGAGAAAACAAATGGGGAACTGCATAGCCTGTTTTGTGGTGGGATGCTAAATCTCTGCAGAGGAGAATTCCCATTGCAGACAGCCTGTGCAAATGAAGCTCTGCTTGGTAGAGAGAATATACGATTTGAACAGATGAGTTCCTCCCCTGACTGAGCATAGCTACATCTGTAGCAGTCATTTACTGAACATCCAGGAGGAGGAGGAGATGCTTGGAAGAGATGTTTCTTCCCTGTCCCCTGTCTGCACTGCTTCTCTGCCAAAAATTACTTCTTTACGTGGGCTTGCTGCTGATCGACCCATGCAGTGACAAGCAGCATGGCAGGGACTTGGGCTAAAATCCTGGTTTGCCCATGACAGCCAGTACCTGATGGAGGTCATGGGTGAGGAAACTGCTGGCAATGGGGTAGGAGTGAAAACTGTAACATTAGGAATATTCCAGCAAAAGGAATGGATTAGCAAGCTCATTCTGTTCTCTCCAGACGTGTAGCCGAGGAGACAGGAAGTCCCAGCAGCAATGCTTACTGTCCTCTGTGCAGTTTGTGTTTTGCACAGAACAATTGTTCTGTGGCAAACAGCAAATGATTTAAAGAAATGTCTGTGACAGGAACCTGACAGACTTTTCTTCCCTCCCTAGTCCCTAATTACAGTGTGGTTTTTCCACGGGGAGTGCAGGAGGCCCTGCATTATTCAGTGTATTTTAAGGAATAAAAAAGCAAGAAATTTGGCTACTGTTTCTTTGTAAATTCTGCAACTAACAATGCTTCTATAAGGCATGAAATTACACTCAGAAAAACTGTAGGATCCTAGGTGCCTTGGATTCGAATAGCCAAAGTCAGTGCATTTAGCATTCACTATTCATTTCAGTAATGCTGAGATTGAATCATAGTACAAATGCTCTCTGCCAGGTGATTTTCCTCGAGTCATGTATTTATGATTGTGAATGCATTTCTTCATCATGATCTTAGTATTTCAATGCAAGTTTCCACCATTAAGCTTTTAGTTTTAGTGTAATCAAGCTTATGTTTTTTCCTCTTATTTTTGACACTGGAGAGCGTCTACTTTTTCATAACACTGGAGCAGTTAGACAGTTTACTCTTAACATAAGTTCTGAAGCAGAATTTCACTGTATTTCTACAGGTGTTAGAGGTGGAAGTTTGATTTTCTGCAGATGTAGCTCCGGAGTTGTTTGGTTTGGACGTGTAGTGAGATGAGATGTAGGTAAAGGTTTTTCACCACTGGTGAGACATACAGAAGGGTGTTTTCTGCTGTGGAAATGTTACAGTGTCTGAGGGTGTGAATGCACCTTGATGGCAAAAAGTTCTGCTGCAGGACAAAGGTGTTACTAAGTCAGGGAGACCTTTATGTTTTGCATGAAGAGGATTTTAAAATTCCTTCTGAGCAATAAATGTGACACTTACTGTTGTGTGAAAAAGGTGAATAATTAAAAGAAGAACAAGGTAATAATGAATAATGAGAGTAACCAGATTTTTTCTTTCTTTGTAGGTTATGGTGTCATGGCTGATGGAACAACTACCTACGTGAATGCATCTGTGTGCACTGTGAATTACCAGCCACTTAATCCACCTATAGTTATTGACTTACCCACTCCAAGGAACACATGATTATAATGAAGATTTAGAGTTGTGCCCAACACATTAGCAACTTTATATTGCTGGCTGAGAATCCCAAAAGGGAACCATTCAAGAAAAAAGCAAAAACCTTCTTTTTTTCCTGCTAGCTCTTCAGGGATAAATTCTGAGTGATAAAAGTGGATGAGGAGCAAATAAATTTTGGTGCCAGAAACAAATTAAAGACTTTAACGTTTCACCATTAAAATATTTGTGAACATGGAAAAGTGAATGCATTCCACATACATATATATATATATATATACACACATATACATATATATATATCTCAAGTAGGGACTTTTGTATATACCGTACATTATATTGGACTTACTTATTAAAAGAACAATGTCTTTCAAAGGAGTGTTTCTTTAAGAAAGTTTGCAGTTTAAACTTCAGTGTTTAGACTAGGATTTCCTAATTTCAGATGTTTCCCAGTGAGGTCTTAGTAAAAGAAAAATTATGGTAAAGATGTTTTCCCTTAATTGACATGGCAAATATAAAAGATGGTGCATGAATGACCAGTCACAGGAGGAAAGCTTTTACTGCAAGTCCTTCAGGTCTAAGTCTTTGCATCTATTCAAAACCAATGCAATAGAGGCCCTAATTCACTGTACTGAAATGAAGTTTTACTACATCTGGCATTACAGATGGTAAGGGAAATGGTGCATATTGCTGGCATGCTGTAAACAGCTCAGCATTCAAGGAGGGAGACTGTGTTAAGTGCAGTATAAACTCAGGAATTTGTAACCTGGACTTGCCTGTGAGAAAAAAAAAGACAAAAAAAGAAGAAAAAACAAAACATTTCCCTTAAAAGGAAAGAAAGAAAAAAGAAGAAAAATAGTTTTAACTATGTTTTCATATATTAAGGCAATATGTGATTGTATGTAAAAAACAACAAAAAAAAACCACCTCGAAAAACCCACCCAATGTTTAATAGAGGTATTTTAAATAAAACCCACTGGGACTATTTGTTTAAAACCTGTTAATGGGACATGCAGCCAATTATGAGATTACTGCTGTGAATTTGGCCCCTGTCAGAAGTGGTTAAATGTCATTGTGATCCTTCTGTCCTTGGGGAACGTTATGGATGTCAAGGGGAAGGTGTCATCTCAAGGTGGGCTTTGGGCATTCACTTGTGGGTAGCTATGTAGCAGCGTAAGTGCGATGGGCGAGGAGTGCATGCCAATGGGTACAGAGCAGGGTCACCTCAAGAAACCTGGCATTGCCATTTGCCCACTCGTGGATGCTGCTGAGAGAGGCCCAAGACAAAATCATCAGCCGAGTTGAAATCCATCTGTCTTGGTGCACGTGATGCCAAGCAAAGCAGGGAGCATGTCAGGAGCTGGTTGGGATGGCCAACCTTAGTACTGCCCATGCAGCTTTCCTGCAGGTTAACAGAGGTGTTGAAGCTGCTGGGATTATAGTCCTGTCCTAGGCAGAAGCTCAAGAACTGATTACAAACCCACCCCTGCCCCCCCAACCCACAAAAAAAAAAAAAAAAAAAAAAAAAAAAAAAAAAAAAGAAAGCTAATTACCAACCAGAAAAA
>NW_009954185.1:8033246-8043728 GCF_000747805.2 Chaetura pelagica | reverse complement strand
CCCCCCACCCCAAAAAAAAAAAAAAAAAAAAAAAAAAAAAAAAAAAAAGAGCTTCAAATGTGCCCTACAGGAAATGGATTTCTGTCTTGAACCAACAAACTTCTCCATGCTCCCTGATGAGCCTTTTTACCTTGATGGAAATAATTTAAGTGCTGTATTCTGAACATGGACATCCTGAATTTGGGGCTGATGACACCTAGACATTAATCTTGTTCCCACACATTGGGCAGATCATTGCACTACCAAGACAGGGTTCTTTGCAGGTCTGTGCACAGCTCACTTCTGCACGCACACAGTGGATAACTGTGTATGTTACTTTTTGCCTCATGTATGGATGTAAATGTGAGCTTCACATAGCAGCTGCATGTATCTTATATGCATAGACAATTTAGAATACCTGCATTGCAAAACCAGGCTATGTCAGCCTCAACTCTAAGTGAGGTAGGCAGAAACATTGCATGTCACCAGCTTCCCATGGCCAGCAGCTCTTCTAGCTGCTGCTGGGAGTAGTGGCATTTGAGCCCAGGAGCTAACTCATATTGTGGACCCACCAGAAACTGCCAGACCACCAGAAAACATGGAAAATCACAGGTCTGTCAGTTCCTGTAAGCTGTTGGGTGACTTGGAGTCTAAAGTAATTTGCAGCTTTTTCCTGAAATGAAACCCAAAACAGTTGGTGGCGCCTGCAACTGGTTTTTGGGTGAATAGTTCACGAGCGCATGAGCAGTCTGCCATGAATTCAGAGGGGGCCACTTTTGTCAAAACTGTTGGTGTAGAAATTGCAGGATCAGCTCCTAAATCAGCAGGGACTGAAATTCATGGTTGGATATGAACTCCCACCATCATCGGGAAGATGAGCAATAGTGTGTAGTTAGAATAAAAGTGTCTTAGCGAGTCACAATTCAAGCAGCTTGAAACAAATGTGGCAGGAAATTGGCTGTATGTTAAAGAAGTTGGAAATGTTTACATTTGCTCATGGCACTTAAGAGACTAAAGTGGAGGAAGAGGTCCTTTTATTAGCCTCAACAAAATTTCTATGTCAACCATAAACTATTCTCTTAATTTTTCCTAAGGTATCTTCAAAATACTGTGTATTTTTATGTGGAAAGGATACGAAAGCAGCTGTTACTTTGAAATATCATTTAAAGTACTTGAGGTATGAAAGCTTAAAGGTTATTTAATCATTTTGGCATAACTTGATTGTTGTTGTAATTTTTGGTCAAGCATGTTGGACAAATAAAGTCTTAAAAAACCAAAACAGACAAAAAAAACCAAACAAAAAGAACAAACCACTACACAAAATAAGGCCTCTTTATATCCACCTCATGCGTTCAGCTCCATGTGGGAAAGGCTGCCTGTCTTCTCCAGGTGCAGGAGGCAGCATGTGAGAAAATAAAGTTGTCATGACAGGGTGCAGATCAGCTCAGGAGGCAGCTGGCAGAGGGGCTGGGGGTGATAGGCAGAAGTTGCCCTGCTCCCTCTGCCAGCTTCAGGCCCCCACAGCTGCAAGCAGCAAGGCAGCAAGTTCGGGTTGCACAGGGGAAAACAGCAACTGCTTCCTCTAACTGATGCGTTTTGGTGGGGAAGTATAACTGAGGTGCCCATGAGGCAGGGAAAAGCCAATGTGAGTGAGTGCTGCAACGGAGCTGTGAAGCTGTTGGGACCTGGGAAGCTGTCCTTTGGGAAAGGGTGGCAGTCGGGGAGGATTGTCCACGGTCTGAGCGGAGTATATGGACATAAACCTCAAAGGGAGGGAGATTTAAGGTGACTTACTTTCATTTTAACTTAGTGGGCACAGTCAAGGCCTGGGCTTCTTGCCTCAATCTGATCTACCTCAGATTAGAGAGGCCATGAAAAAGGAAGGCTTCCACAAAGGCAGTTTTGCAATTTTCTATTTAAATTCAGGGACAGACTCTCAAGTAATTTCCCACCCCACCTCCCCATTGCTGACCTTCACTGATATTTATCCAGGCAGCGTTGCCCCCAAAGGTGTGCTGGTGTGTATCACTAATACATTCATTCCCATCACCAGGCAGAATTGTTACTGAGATTAATTTCAGCTAATTTCAACGATGAATAGGGGAGATAGCACTGCATGTCAATGAAAAAAAAAAAACTGACAAGATTATTTTTACCTCCCTCCATCACATATGGCTGAGGATGTGAAATGTTCCTTGACTACAAAGAATGAGCAAGCAAGGACTCAGCACTCACTGGAGCAGCTGCCTTTTCCCAGCTGCACCCCAGCTTGTGGAACAGGGTTCAGGCTTTCAGATGACACTATTTGGTAGCCCCTGGAGCCAGAGACACCACAACTATGGCAGTTCTTCAAGGAGGTCGCTGCAGGGAGCAGGGCTGGTGGCAGCAGCACCCCAGGATGTCCCCTGCTGGGTGCTCCACCAGCAAGGTGGCTGCAGGAAGGGAGCGTGAAAACCCTCATCTGTGGGCAGTGAATGGGGACAGATCTGGTGGGAAGGTGCTCTGGTCTTGCTGCAGGAGGGAGCCAGAGGGAATAAAGTAGTTTGCCTTCTGCAGTCACTGCTGCCAAGAGCCAATGTAAATGTTTCAGAGGAATGAAGAACAAGACATTCCTTAGAAGGTAATTTTTGGGATAATGCGCCCACAGGGATCTTTGCCCCCTTCCCATTTATTTGTATTGGTATGAGAATTTCTCTCCTAAAAACCCATATTATTGCTCACTGCTAATGTAACTGATATAGCAAATATAAGTGCAAATGTTCTTTTTGTTCAGGTACATTCCTGTCCCTTTCTTGTGAGTCTCTCTGCATCTGTGATTTTAGCAATATTTTGGAAGAGTGGGCTCCCTGGGTGATGATGCACAGTGCATTAGAACAACAGTACTTCGCTTATTCTTGTACATGTGCTGCCGTTTGGGTTTATTGACTGTCCCTTTGTTCTCTTTTTATGTGAAAAGTGTAAATAGGAGTACTTATATGTACCTTCCTTGTGCCATTCATTATTTCCTATACTGCCATTATGTTGCTTTTTACTCACTTCGTCTAGAAATTAAAATAATTTCCATTCTAGCTAGACTCTTTTTCTAATCCTCTTACTTTTCCATCTCAGAAATGCTCCCCTCCACTCTTTTTAATTTATCTTTTGGGAGTTGGTGAGAGGCAGCGATGCCAGAAGAGGACTTCCTCTTTCTTCCTGTCTGAGCATTTGGACACAAGTCCCTGCTACTTCCCCTGATCTTTATCCAGTTCTGGTCTTCATTTGTTTAGGAATATTTTAGGGTAATAATATCTACGTCCCCCAGTGGGACTATGGTGAGCTCTCCATGGCCTTAACTCGGTTTTCTTGAGAAGTGACAGCTGATCTGGACTTACCTGCTTTTCAGAACCATCACCCCCTTCCTCTTTGGGAGCCCTATCCAGGCTGTGTTCATGGCGGAATCCTTTTCCCCCACTCTGGCCCATTCCTCTGGCTTTGGTGGTGCTCTTTGCAGTCCTCATCAACCCCAGTTGAGCCTTGTTGATAGAGGCACCTCATCTGCTGTGTGTGATGAGCAGCCCTGGGGCTGGAGGTGTTTCTGTTGGGGGTGGGGTAAGGAACCATGTAATGTTTGCCCAGTCCTCATCCTGCTTTTGAGGGTTTTGTTTCTTGGCTGGTGCCTAACCCGTGACCCTACCTTGCCTCTCACGAATAGCTCTTTCACAAAAGTCTTTATCAAAACCTTTGCAAGTGTCCGCACCAATTATATATCAGAGAGATCTCTTGATGCCTGGCCTTTGATGTACCAAGAGCTTTCAAATAGATTAAAGGAACAGGTTTTTCTCTTCCACAAGCTGGTTGGCTTTCCCTCCCACCCCCCACCCAGTGAAGTATATTGCTCCTCTAGAGCATGATGGGCTAAAACTGAGCAGAGTAATTAACCCCACTGCCTGCCACTGGGCCAGCACACAACATGCCCTTGCACTTGTGCCATTTCCTCTGATTCAGTGCAATCCAGGCCCGGTTAGTGGACAAATCCCTTCTGGCCACTGGAGAAGATGATGTTTGCTCACTCAAAGTGAACCCAGTAACATGGCTGCATCTTTTCTGGTTTAGCCCAGGGAGCAGCACTGCCCAGTGAGGTGCAGCCAGCTCCCAGCAAGACTCAGGGAAAGGGGATGGGCAGCCATAGGAAACGATGACTCAGACAGGTTGGCCATTTCACTTACCCTCATTATGTGTTGGTTGTTTTTTTTTAAATGATTTTTGCTTTCTGGATGGGCTGAGCAGCTTGGGAAGGGCCAGATGGGAAAATGCTGGATGCTATAAACATGTTGCAATGGCTTATGGGAGTGTTAAACTGCAAAATCAGGGTAAGAAAAACGTTCTGCCCTAACAGCTGAACTATCCAGTACCCAGAAAAGGTGGCAGAGAGTCAAAAGTGACACTGAAACACCCTCCCACCAGCCCAGCCCCAACTTCCTCTTACCCAGCACAACTTGTGCCAGGCTGCATGCTCACTGAGGTCCGGGCTGGATGCTGGGGCTGGCCCTGCTCCTTAATGAGTGCAAATTGGGAATGTTAGAGATTATTTGGGTTGGTGGTACAGACCTTTCCCCAGAAGCCTCCACAGTGGTGGGAAGGGGTGACAGATAGTCTTGGGGTGTCTTCTCTTGTATGTGAGGGAATGCTACAGCATGTGCCCCAGTGGGGACCTTGCCTGTGGGTGCATGAGGCTGAAGCCAATGGTGTGGGGCAGGTGACTCTATCTGCACTTCTGCACGCTGTTGAGTGCTGTGCATTTCAGAGAGGGGCTTGCCCCTGTCCTTTTGGGTGCCCATTTCAGACTGGTGGGGCTGTTTCTCCATTGAGATACAAGGGATGCGAAGGAGCAATGGTTGGGTTCCCAGCTACACAGCCCTGTGCCTCGCCTCACATGTGCTGACAGGGGGCTTTCTGCAGACAGAAATACTCTCATCTGAGCAACGTAATCACCGCCCCGGCAGGCTGCTGCTGCTGCTGCTGCTGCTGCTGCTGCAGTGGGAAATTTCACAGCCTCCTGAAAACTTTACCTCCCACTGTAATGGCCTGGCCCAAGTTTTCTAGAAATAATGAAGTTATGCAGGATAAAGCAATTTAGGTGGAGTGGGCAATTAAACCCGTATTTTTATTTCTTCTACTGTTTTACCAGGCTGTTCCATGGCACAGCCATTCCAACAGCATCTGTTACCTGGTATTTTAAGAAGAGTGGGAGCTGCTTCACACAGACGTGTGCTGGCTGCTGATTACTGTTCCTTTGTCACCAGCTCCTCTGCTTCCCATGGTCAGTTCTGTTTGTCCCACCACTTCATGGTGGGGGTCCTTGGGCAGCTTCTCACCATGGGCATCCCCACTCTGGATAGCTCTGTGGTCTCTCCAGGGACAATGTGTGAGCCCTAACCCATCTCGGTCATGCTATTGAGCCCACAAATAACCCCTACCACCTTCCTCAGAAGCACTAGCTCCAAGGACCTGCAACAAGCCAAGAGTGGTGTAGGAGAAGGAGACAGATCCTTCTTCTTGGGGTGAGCTGGGGGACATTTCCTGGCACCACCCCACACAGATCTCTAGGTACCTGCATATGGTGTAGGTTCCCTCCATGGGGAGGGAAGAGCCCTTCCTCAGAGGAAACAATGCTAACATCAGCCAGAGCAGAAGCAGCTCTTCACCAGGGTGGACAAGGCAAAGCATGGCAGAGTAGGGCAAACATCCAGAAACAAATGCCCAGCAGGGTCTCCCAACCACCCAGCATTGGAGTTTGTCCCATCTATGTGTGACATGGTGCAAAAGTTTAGCACCTCGATAACCTCATGGCCTGCCCACAGCCCTCTGACCAGGATTTCCACCCCTCAGGTGGTGCAGTTCTCTGTAGCCATGTACACAGCAAGGAGTCAAGAGAAGTGACTGCTTTGAACCTGCTTCTTTGTTATTTCAGCCAGTTCCCTCTGAGTACCCATCACTGGGGAGCAATGGTTGATCTGCACACCTTCAAAAGCACCTTCTTTCCCTGCCTGTTGTGCCTGTAACATAATGTGTACATAATTATGTTTATTGCTTGTTCAAAAAGAAATAACAGCTCTGAAGAGTTACCAACTGGTTTGTTTCTGTGGGTGCCCATAACGATAATTAATCATACATATTAACACACGGTCAAGAGACTTGTCAAAATTGGATCTCTCAAGCGGTAAACAGAGCTCACACAATTAGCAGCCCCTGCTCTGAAAAGGCTTGGATTGATTCATTGTTCCTCCCAACATCTAAGAAAGTCAGGGAAGATCATGAAAATATAGACAAGACACTCAACAAACTAGGATAAATATACTCCACCAGCTGCCTTTAGCTCTGCATCAGTGTGTGACCCTAGAGCCAGGACTGGCTGAGCTGGCCGCATGAGCTGTAACCATTGGGCATTAGTGCCCAATGCTGTGGTAAACCTGGAGGTACTGTGCTGTCTTCTGAGTTGAAAGTAGAGGATTTCTTGCTGGCTTTTAACTCACCTGCTACCGAGCACATGTTGTCCCTTAAAATACACGTATAGGAACATATTGTGCACAGATTGTAATCCAAAGTGTAGGACCTTCTTCGTTGAGCCCCCAGTGTTGGGTAAGCCAGAGGAGCAAAGGGTGCAGCTGCCTTTGCTGATCAGAAAAGGGTCCTTCCATCCCTCCAGGAGCTCAGGACAGCACAGTATGAGGCACCTGGCTCTCCTGGATCTTGGGCATGCTTTGTTACAGCAGCTCCTTTTAACTTGCAAAAGAAAAAAAAAAATGGGAATGAAAAAAAACAACAAACAACATTTGCTAAAGGAATAAAAGAAAAAAGGACAACAGCAGCAGAAGAGGAATGATTCCTCCAAACTTTGAAGCTGGTGTTATCTATTAGAAACAACAAAAGGAATTCAAAGCTGGGAGATGGAAAGCAACAAAATGTTTGAAAGCAAATTATTTGAATGGGGCTCTCAGAAGTGACAGTGATGTTTCGTGCTCTCTATTGGCTTAATTTCTATTTCTGAGTGAGAAAGGAGAGTGTCCTTTAAGGAACAGTATTGTCTTGGTAGTCTCTGCACTGGCATTATTAATAGCAGTTGTATTCTGCAATTGTGGTGTTAGTCTAAAAATCATCAGGAAATCACAGCCCACATGGAGAGTTGAAATAGGAAGGTGGTATGTGGGTTTTTTAGTAAAGAAAAAAAAAAAGACTGAATTTGTTCTTTGACAGTTCTTTATAAATGTAAAAGGCAGTTACTTCTCTTGACTCCTTGGTGGTTTCACAAGGTCTTTCACTTTTTTCTGTATGCGGCTAGAGGACTGCAAAGCTGCTTCCACAAAACGAGAGTGCTGATAGACCAGAGGAAGTGCAAAGCTGAGCTGAATGTGTGCAAGACTCTGTCAAAAGCCCAAGGTCCAGTTAATCTGGAAACCAGCTAACTCTGTGAGGAGCAAAATGACCAGAGTTTGGCTTCTGAGTTGCTCAGACTGTAGCATTTCTGGAGGTACACAGAACAACCTCCTGCTTGAACCCATCCAGGTGGGTGGGCTGCTCAGGGCTCCTCCAGACAAGTTTAGAGTATCTCTAAAGATGGAGATCATATCACCTTTCTAGGCATCTGTGCCCGTGTTTGACCAGCCTCATGGTGAAAATTTCTCCTTGTGGAGGAAGACTCATGTCCCATGTTTCCAATGGAAGCCACTGGCACTGCTCCCCATCCCACATAGCTACGTACTGATGTCCTGCATGGTGGCTAGTTCAGAGCTGTCACGTGGCCTCCAGGCAGCTGGTATGTCCCTCTGGAGACACCAGCTGCTCCAAAACTTAATGGAAGCCACAGCAAAGCCCTGGAGCATGTTGTTTTCATTTCTTCTCTGATGCTTTCAGTGCAACAACCTAATTTGCTTTGGTTATTTAGGGAGAGCAGAAAGAAAACCATCTCTGAAGAGATGTGTGCTGGGAAAAAGTCTTGGTATTACTGAAGCCAGTGGAAGTACAAGCACGGACTTCAGCAAAATGAACGTCTAAATCAGTAAGTTTGGGCCAAGAGCATCCTAGAATGACTGTAACCTAAAGCTTCTGCAATTTTTTGGGCATGTTTTCAGGTGTACCCATGCTTATCTCTTCATTGCGGCCTTTTGTAGTTGAGCTGGAGTCATGAAGAGAGACCCCCTCTGTGCTGGACCTTCTCTTCACCTGGGCACGTGAGTGGAGCCTCCTATCCAGGGGATACACTCTGATCATGTTTTAATGAAAGACTGTGCTCATTATGCCTGTATTTACAACCCACACACCCTGTATTTTTGCGACTGTTTTCCAAGGGATGTTTCAGCTTTCCAAGGGAATACATCTTCAAAGCAGAACAACAGGTATGTGCCCCTGCACCACTGCAGTTTTCTCCCTGTAAGAGTCAGATGCTTGGCATGCTGGACTGTGGAGTTATTTGCAAAATGTGGTGGTTTGATTCAGATTTAGCTGGGATGCAAGAATTCAAATGTGGGAAACTGACCTATAGTGAGCGAAAACGTTTATTCTTTAGGGAAGGATTTTGCTTTAGAAGTTGTTCAATGGATGATTGCCTTTGATAAGTAAACATGGTGCACAGCCTTTGCTACTTCTATGAGAGAAGTGTAAGAAATATGTTCTGGGACAGTGAAATGCAGAGAGCATCTCTGCGGTAGGTACTGGGAAGAAGCAGAAGAGGACAAAATCAGTAAGGCAGACTCACTCCCATTGCTTGGAGGAGGAAGAAACATTCTCCAAGGGAGAGGCTGGCACCAGAGTGATGAGCTGACACAAAAAGTCACAGCACAAAGAATGACACTTCATGAAATCAGAAGACACTGCTGCACTGATTCATGACCCAGCTTAGTAAAAATTACACCACAAAAGGAGCTGAGAGAGAGGGGTTGTCTTGGAGGAAAATAAAGGAAAGAAGACTCAAGGACCTGACAGTGAAAATGCTGCTTAACAAGAAGGTATAAGCTAACGAATTTGGGCATTTAGGAAACAAAAAAACCGGCACAGTTTGGAAGGGCTTCTGTTCTGCAGAAGACAAGGCTGTCTGGAGGTGCAAGGAGGGGTTTTAATTTAATGTAAGTGTATAAAAAGGAAGTATCACCAAGCAGTAGAACATATTTGTGTTGGCAATGTATAGAGACAAAGACTAGACTGCACAGAAATTAATGAGTTTATTTTGTATCAAGATTAGAAGCCCAGGTAATAAATGCAAGGAACAGAATTTGATTGTTTAGAAACATGCATTTGAACTAGCTGATATTAATGAACTCTAGTAGGATGACACATGACAGGAATGTTGATTAAGCTGTTTATAATATCTTTAGAAAATATAAACTCTGAAAAAGGGAAATAAAACTGGCTCACAATATAAAATGGTGATGCTGGCAACTATGGAATATTTATTAATCCATTGGACTTGAGAAGTAAAGCTTGTGGTGTCCCTCCAGGTGAGAATCTCTTGACAGTATTAAATTCAATTTAGTTTTTTGAGTCATCCCCACAGAGGATTACTCAAATATAAGAGGATGACTTAAACATTTTTCAATAATGTTTGCAATATACCCCACGCTCATTGTCATGAGGCAGTTCACTCTGGATGGTATAAATTGGAGATTTCAGTCTTCCAGAATTTGTGAAGTCTCTAGTTGACAATTTTCTGACAAAAAGGCTACCTCCAGCAGGAGCAACTTCTACATCATATCTCATCTTGATACATGAGGAGAACTGGTTCATGGAATGAGGATACTTAAGTAGCCTGAGGTATCAGCAGCCTTGACTTCAATCACATCCACTGTGTGAGTGTAAAGTGAGATAGAACAAGTCAGATGAATTTGTCTTCTAAAAGGGGAATTCCACCAAGCTGAAAAGTGACAAATCAATTGGGAGAAAAGCCATTTGAACAGGAAAATGCAGATGGTATTTGCAAATTGTTTAAGTAAATTTGTCAAAGAACAGTCCCAGAATCCAGGAAGACCCAAACTGATCTAAAAAAGAAAACACAATATCCTGGTTTTCAGTGTAAATAAAAGCAGGTGGAAAAAAAAATTAGACATATACCAAACTGATGAAGGAAGAAACTTGTGTTAACAAGTGAGTCGACAGCAAATGTGCACAGGGAGTGTCAATGGCTTGAACCAGTACTGATAAGAATACAAAAGCGAATGGGAGATTCATCAACTGTGTTATGTAAAAACTAGAATTTTTAAATAAATGTCTTAGCTGTGTGCAGACTAAAAGGCCAGGTGGTAGCAGTACATTACACAGTGCTGGTGACCAAGTACTTTCCAGCCCAGCAGTCCTTATAGAACATCTTAAACAGTAATTAACAACTGTTTTAAATTGAGAAATTTGTATCTGAAAAACTGGCTGAGGAGCTTTTTAAACTGCTAATAATGAATTTTCAGATACGTTAGGACATTAGAGAAGTCTCAGCAGGCCAGAGAAATCTGAAATGGTGCCAATATTTTTAAAAGGGAAAGA
>NW_009954185.1:8009699-8033032 GCF_000747805.2 Chaetura pelagica | reverse complement strand
AAGAGATTTTTAGCTTGACTTTGATTGTCCAAAAAAAGTAGTGATGGGATTTATTGTGCAAGGCTTGAGTAATAAAGAATTAAAAGGGGCTAATAAAATCAAATGTTAATCAAGGTAGGTTTAAATAAAATGGATCTTCTCAAACTAATTTGATATCTTTTTATGAGATTACATGTTTGGATGACAAATGAAATAGCGTTAAGGTAATAGACTTCTGTAAGGCACATGACTTGGCACCATTGCCTAATATTTTGAGGAGGAAATGGGAATGATATAATTTCAACGTGGTGCATGTTAAATGAGTTAAAAACCACCCAACCACTGTAATTAAATGGAGAATCATCTTTAATAGGCTATATCTTTTGTAGGGTCCTCTAGATAGTGGTTCCTGTCCTGACATGATTTAGTGGCAAAGATCTTGACCAGGGAACTTGCCTATTCCCCAAAAAAATGGTGTTACCGAAAGTTTTTATAGATGAACCAAGTGTTGGACTTGGAAATGCTGAATAGGTTGGCTCACAGGTACACTCTGATCTAGATTTTTGTAAGGAAATGAGGTGCAGCATAGTGGTCAACATTTCAGTACAACCATGTGTGAAGTTGTATCCCTAAGCACAAGGATGTGGACCAGAGCGACTTTGCCCTGGGGAGAAGAGCTCTAAAAAGAAGGCCTTGGATAGGGGCCTGGCTGGCAGAAAGCACCTGGTGTGCCACCTGTGGTGGCAGTGCCACTGCCAGAAGAGCAAATGCAGCAGAGGAGTAGGCAAAGCTTGCAGAAGGAGGTTACATACCCTATGCGTTTCTCATCCCTGTGGCTGAGATTTGAAAACATCCCAGTTTGGACATCTCTGACTTAGCATGAGGAGATGGGATCAACATCAGGAGGGCCCTTGGAAATGGGAAAAGAACTGGAAAATTAGCCTTAACAGGTGAAAATCTGGGGAGCTCACTCTGTCTTGTTGATAAAAGATTAAAAAAAGAAAGAAGACTTTCAGGATAACTTCACCATGACCTTTATATAGCTGCAGGGTGCAGAAACTGGAAGCTGCACAGAGGAAAATTCATATCTGAAATAATATCTTAAAAATACATATGTATGTATTCATATGTATGTATATGATGCTTCCTTTACAAAGAGGGTAATTAGCCACTAAAACAACCTTTGAATGATTGTGCTGATTCTTTGAAACTGGCAATTTAAAATCAAGATCTGATGTGTATCTTCAGACAAAAATTAATTATGAGAGTCCAATTCATTAAAAACAAACTAACAAACAAACAAACACCCATGTGATCCCTGTCAGCTTAACTTATTGGACTTTGGATCAGGCCCTGCCTTTATTACAGGGAATGCTGCAAAATGACCAGTGGCCAGGGTGCTTCTGCCCCATTGCCTTGCTGGGACTGTGCAAACCACTGGAACTAAGAAAAACGCTCCTTTACGCAGACACGTCGTTTTACACCCTGGCAGGCAATTAAAATGCAAATTAAAAATGTTAATTAGAACTGTTTCAACATCTATTCTAATGCACAAGATGGGAATTCTGTACAGTGTATGGAGGAAGATGCATTGTTCCTCAGGCAAAACCCTCCCTGCCGTTCCTGCTTGGAGTGAGCAGAAATCGCTGCTACTTTTTTTGAAAACCTGATTGCAGCAAAAAGAAAAGAAAATAAGGTGCCAAGGTCTGATCCTGATCTCAAGTGCTGCAAGAAATCCACTGAAGCTGGGGGAGTCGTGGTATGTTGTTGATTGAATGAGATGAGAATCAAGCCCTATAAAAGTGCTCACACTGAAGAAGGTGCCAAAGGGTACCTACCCTGCAATGAAGCTTCTGTCCAATACTATTTTTACTCTTGTGTCGTCCCCCCCCCCCGCACTTTTTTTTTTTAATCATATGTACAGTGGTAAAGACAGAGACTAGCTAAAGTAAGGTTCAGATGCACTGGATAGCAGCCTAGGGATAATGTTGCTTCAATGGGGATGTGGAAGGGAAGGAGGAGGCTGTGCTGGGGCATTCAGCCCCCATGTCTGAGCCCACACAGTACCAGAACCAGGTTCTTATGCCAACAATAGCTCAGTAAAATGTGCACTGACAGGTCTCCTCTCCACGTTAAATATGCAATTGCTCCACTAAGGCTCATCCCAATACACCCTGATGTTTAAGTCAGCTTTCTTCCCTTTCCTATTAAATCTACCTACATCAAAGATGAAACCTGGATGCTCCCAGAGCTGTGATGAGGTTGTTTTTGCAGCTATTTGAGCAGCATGTTATACCTGCTTATTTGAAGATGATGATATTTGTATTGTTGCTGAGAATTCATGCCAAGCATAATTTCGGGGCGTTGTGAAGATATCATATTTGCATATTTTAAGTATTGATAGAATACAGAATTCTTTTTATGACTCTTTTCACAGCATAATAATGCTCCTTCCGTTGTACGACAGCCTTTCAGCTTAGAAAAATTCAAAACCAGAAGAAAATTATTTTTTAGAAAATGGATTTTTTTTTTCAATCTGATTTCCATTTTCCCATGTTTGGAGCATCCCTTACTGCTCATGACCTGCTGCATATCATCCAGATAAAAACAGTAATTGCACAGAGAAATAGGCACTTCATACAGTTATGCCTTAATCAAACAAATGAAATTACTACATTCTGAAGAAGTTTGATTTTTTTTTTTCTGAAGTGAACACTATTTCTAGCCTTTCAGGCTTTATGCCAGTGCTGATGTAGAAGATGGTCCATATGAATGTCTTCCTTCTTTCCCTTCTCTTCTGTCCTTTTCCCTAGCCTTAGCCCTCTCTCTGCCCTTCCCTACTGCTTCATCCTTTGAGCACAGAGAGTCTCTATTTCTGCTCTTGCAGGCTCCATGCCAAGCCCTAAGATAGAAATAGCTGGTACAGAGTCTACAAACCTCTTCTTCCTTCTCTCTTCTGACCGATTCCCATCTTTCATCTCCTTTGTCCTGCTTCCTTCTGCTTCTAGCAAACAGCTTTTGTGCCTTAGCCTTTCTGCCCTGCTCCAAAGGGGTTTTCCTGGAGCTGCCCCCTCCCCCAGAGCAGCCCCTGTGTTTTGGTAACAGCAGCAAGCTGGCCTTAGGGCAAGGGATTTGGAGAGGCCAAGTAGCTCAGGTGGGCTTGAGGATGTGCTAATGAGCAGCACATGTTACTGGTGAGCAACCATATTTTACAGGGGCTTCAAAGTGAGAAAAACCTGAGAGGAAAGACAGGGTGGAACAAAATCTAGTGAAAGACACCATCTCCTCTTCTATTGTCTACTTAAACACAACATTAATTTTCTGTGTGGTAAGTGATGTTTATGTTGTATTTTAATTGCCTGGAAGCCCTGTGGTCCTTGGCTGGTGTGAGGTTTTCTGCTGTGCAGGCTTGTGCTAGTGGTGACCTGATCCCTACAGGCACTGCTGCTCTGGGCAGCTTCTCCTTGTGCTGCTGACCAGTATTTCTTTGTGGTGTTTGTATTCCCTTAAGTGGCTTTCTGAACAGTTAGGGTATGTAATTTGGCAGTGGGGAGTTGGAGGTGCCTTCTCCCCAGCTTGCAGTTAGAGAAGCTGTGTGTGAGCAGCTGTTTTACTGAGGGACGTAGCCTTGAGTAAAACTTGGACTTGCAGGTGGGGAAAGAATGAGGGGTCTGGTGGATGGGTGGGTGACCTGGCACAGTGGCCTGTGGCTCCTGTGCAGCAGCAGATTTGTTGGTGACTTCAGCCTCCTTCAATTTGCTTCAATTCTGCTGTGGAGTGAAGGAAACAAAACTTACAGTGATGTTAAAATGCTGCTGAAGGATCTGTTTTCCTTTAGCCTTAGTAAACCTTTTGTCCTGAACTCAGACCAGACACATGAGCAGTCACCTGGGCTGCTGGTTTTGGGGACAGAGCAGCAGGGAAATGCTGAGGTTGGGTGTGGGGACCTGGGGCTGCCCTGGTGAGGAGCAGGTTGCTGCCCACAGCTGATCTAACCCCTGGGGATCCTTGTCCGTTGTTCTTGAGGCTCTGCTGGAGAGGCTGCTGCAGGAGGATGTCTTCCCTGATCATGGGGTGTGCTTGGCCTCCCTTTAGGCCCTGCGGGATGCCTGACAGTGTTAATTGTGATTAGCCCAGGCAGATGCTTGATGGCAGCCTGCCACGGAGCCAAGTGTGAGGGCTGAGCTGCAGCCAGAAGGCCATGCCCAGCTCCCGCGCAAACACCTCCCTTCCCAACACCCACGGTAGGACCCTCGGGAAGGGAGGAGAGAGACCTTGCTCAAGGGCTTTTCTTTACTGAGCTCACAAGAGGCACGTCTGGAGGGAACAGCCAGCAATGGCTCCCTGTGGCTTGATGGCCTGGCAGGGACAGGCAGGAGGCTGTCACCTGCTGCTGCGTTTTGGTGGCAGCAGATGCTGCCTCACAGGGAGCCCTGGCAGGGACCTGTGCTGCCAAAGTCCCTTTGAGCACTGTGCTCCTTGCCACCTGCCCAAAGCCTTGGTTGGCCCTGTGGGTGGAGGGCAGCAAGGTGGTGGCAGCCAGGCTGGCTGGCATCCCTGCTGCTGCTTCAGGGGCCATAGAGGGAACTGTGATCCTGCTGGAGCAGAGGCAGGATTGCTGTTCCTCCCCTTGGAAATGAAATTTCTGAGCTTTGCATTAATGTTGTTATTTTCATAACAGTCTCAGCGTTGCTGCAGTGTTTGCACACAGCAGCAGGAGACCATTACCCTGGGATAATGCTCAATCCCACTGACATTATCTGCCTTTCAGTAGAGATGTGGGGGATCTCTGCCAACCCCTCCTGGCTGGGTGGCTGACCCTAGGTTTACAGGGAATGGCTGCAAAAATATAAAGCCCTTTTCTATTACGAATATCCATCCAGCAGTTTACAATTTTAATATGAAAAATTACCTCGGTTGTTTTGAAATGCTGGTAGTTGAAATTCAGCTTGGTGGTTTATATTTTTCAGGTTGGATAAACAGTTGATAAGTGCCATCTCTGCCTTTAAGAACTCACTAAAAAAAACAGCATGATTTGATTTGTTTGTACAGCAAAAAGATTGTTCTTTAATCCCTTTGGAGTTGTTGGATTTGATACTCCTGCCAGTCGAACTTAATGAAAAATCCTCTGGCAGGATGTGTCAGGAAAGCCAGAAACATCCATCCCCTTGTTGCATTGCCTCTCCTGAAGGTGGTGGGTATCTTGAAAGTGACAGAACCAGGGACACAACTCCTGCATCCTTTCCTGAAGCATGGTAGCCATGCTCCATGCCAGAAAACAACACAAGGACTGAAGTTTTATGGTATTAGATATGAAATTGGACCTAATTATCCATCAGGAGGTGTAGGAGATTCTGAAAGAAAACAACAAACAAGCTAAACACCACCACCCAATAATCACTGAAGTAATTTATTTTCTTCTTGGTTAGATCAGTATAGTGAAATCCAGTATTAAAAAAAAATGTAATATTTGTGTTATTATCTGAGGTATTCCAAATAGCAATTAATTCTTTAATGAATATAAATGATTAATTCAGTACATAAACTGTATGAAATAATAACAAAAATCAGGCATGTTACACGATGGGAAGAAGGAAAAAAGTTGCCATTAAAGAAGAGAGCAGTTAGAGTCTTCACACCAGTTACAAGGATAAAATTAAAGAAAAATAGGCTAATTGGATCTTAAGTCGGGCTTCAGGCAAATCAACCAGGACCAGCCCTTTTGAGTCACTTGCTGACATAAGTATGTGTATTCTTAAAACTCACTGTTTTCTACTAATGAAACTAGAAATTTTAAAATTTATTTCATATGGGAGAACATCCTTAAATAATGGTAGTTTCAGTTTCCTCTGTTAATCAAATATCCAAGCAGCAATTTCAGGGACTTACAGATAGCCAGCCATTTTGGAAAAAAGTCTAGCAAAGCTCTTTAAAGTTACTGTTTCAAATATATCCAATTCAAGATGTATTTATTTTGTAGTAAGAGAACAAATTATTTAAATCTTAGAAGCTAAAAGAGAAAAAATACAGAACACCCAACCTGAAACCTCCTAATATCTTTTACTCAAAATCTTCAAAATACCTCCTGAAAAGCTCCAAATTGCAAAGAAACATTTTCTCAGAAAAAAAAAACATGCATTGATGTGTTCTGCCCCAGGAATCTTTCAGATTCATTACAATGGTTCACACATTCACTAGAAATAAGAACAAAAACCCCACATTTCTCCATGCTTTCCCATTCCAAAGACTTCCCTTGACATAGTACATGTGTGGGTGTGTGCATGTGTGTTTGTATACTCAGAACTTGCTCTCTTTTTTTACTTTATTAATTTTTTTTGACTTATCTTTATGCATTAAGAGAAAGGCACCAATTCAGGTCAGGTGATAAGGACAGGGGTTTTTGGAGTTCCTCAAAACTAATTTGGGAACCAGACAGTGAAATATTTATCTAACAATTCTTCAGAGCAGGTAAGTATCTAATTGTTGATACAATCCCAGGAAGCAAGATCTGACAATTTTATTATCCTTTAATTATCACAAGTGTTCAACAATCATATAATTATTTAATTTCCTTACCATGATCTAAGTGCCTCACAAGATGTTCAAACAGAATTTTTCTAGAACTGAGAAATCTAACCAGAGGTTTTACTTGCAATTCACTGTTTATTGTATAAATATATAGATATATATATTGTCCTTAAAAGATAAAACCTTATGCCTAACACTGGGAACATTTCCCTGCAGTTAAGAAGCCAGTGCTTATGGTAGTTTCTTTTCTGAACTATGCTGAAGGATGTGGAAGCACAGTTGTAACAGAGGAAGGTGTGATGTCTACATACAGTGGCTCAGACTTTGATGGCCAGTCCTTATTAACCTGTCTTTGGCCATATTCAGAGGGTACTGTAAGTACAGGAAAAAGATGCACTGAGAAATGGGATGATTTGTTCAAATAATAAAGACTACTGTATTAAAAGTAAAACATTTGGAAAACCACAACTGAGGAAATGCAATAGTATGTCTTGTAAACCCTTTTGCTGAAGTGAAGAGTATGTCATTAATAAATGCATAAAATTTAAAAAATAATTTCCTTAAATGAATTGCTTTTGGAGACATCTTAGGAATCATTATTTTGACAATGTTAATGGTTGTCTCTTTCTTTTCTGATAAATGGATTATGCAAAATTAATTCCCTCACTATGTAGATTTGATCCACAACAGAGGACCACTGTCAGAATTTTAAAGTATTTTGAGTTTTCTAATGAATAGATACAAAAAAACTCATCTCAATTAATTTATTAGTTTGAAATTTGGAATTATAAATCAGTCACTGTCTTTATCTACAGTTTCCTTCATTTGACCAAATCCTACTGTATGAGCCCCTGAAGAAAATAATTATAGGATAATTTTGAAGATAAATATTTATCATAATATTCCAAAATGTTGAATAACTCCTCTTCAGTTAGGTCAATGCTATACTCATGAAGAACCTACAAAAGACAGATACAACTTCAAAATTTATTCCAGTGTGCTGGGTGAGCAAGAAGTAAAGGCTTTATCTTGCTAAAATTTATTTATGAAATAACTTGATGACTCAGCTCCACTCTCTTTTAGGTTTCTCAGAATATTTAAAAACCAAAACTTCCTTTTTTAATCTCTTATTCTTCCCATGCCAATACTGCCTCCCTGGGATGCGTATCTGAAAACCAGCATACGCAGGGGTTTTGTCCACTAGCCCAGCTAGCACTTGCCTGAGGGATCACTGGGAAATGGGTAGACTCATGTGCCTAGAAACTAATTTACAAAAAGTACATGTTTAAAAGGCTTTCACTACTATCTGGAGATGAGATTAAGAGGTGGAATAGCTTCCATTCTATCCTCCTTGGACCATCCGCAGCCTTTGCATCCAGAGAAACAGAAGGACTAATCCAGCCGCTTAAACTGTGTGTACACAGTAATAATACCCACAATGCACACTCAGTGCTTTTAGTTTCTGTGGGACAAATGGTCAGCCTGTAAACATGCCTTCCTAACATTTCAGTAAGAACTCAGGATGCACCTGAACTGAACAGGATGCATCTTGTTCACGTAACATTAAAAGCCTGCTTAGATGCTTGTGTCTTTCAAATACTTCACTTCTCAGCACTTCAACAGGTTTAAATGTGCTCAATGCCCTAACATGAAAGAAAATAACACATTAATTTCTGAGGATTACTTCTCATTATAGATGCACTTGGTAATTTAGACCTTGAAAGTGACCACCAACAGTGTGTCCTTGTGTGCTGTGTCAGTTGTCATTAGTTTTCTGGGAAACTCAGATTAGTCTGCCCCTTTCCCTCTTAACAGCTCGGCATCAGAAATCGCTGATGACCTCTTGCAGATAGTACAGCCATAAATAGCAGCCTTACTGAAGTTGGTAGAGGGCTAATTTCCCCATCTCAGTAAATTAAGTTACCTAGGAGATAAAGGGATCTGTACCTCCACAAATCACACGATATCTTGTCAAACGGCGGATTAACATCTTTGTAGTAGGATTTTGGAATCGGGGATTGCTTCTTGATCTAGATCCCTGAGGGGATGGTTTTTCTTGGTTGTGGGTTTGATGGTTTGTTGGTTTTTTTTGGTGTATGTTTAGCTTGTATCACGTTAGGAAGCTTGATTTGAAAGTTGTTGACATGGCTTTAACTATAAATGGTAATTGCCACATGTCCTAGAGGAACATGACAAATTAAAATCAAATGCAAAGGAGCCTGATCTTCACTCCTCCTCCCCTGAGCCTGGTCTGCTGAGGCAGTGCCCAGGCACTCGGAAAGCCTAAGTGATAGACAGGGAGCCTCAGGCATGAAGTTGATACAGATGCATTGATACATCTTGCTCCCCAGCTGCTGTGGAAGAGCAGGCAGGGACTTAGGTTTCAGCTGTGTGGCAGTGCCAGAACGTATCACATTCCCTCCAGTCCAAAATAAGTAAAGATTTAAAAGAACACTTCTGTGACTGTTATAATCGACCAGGTTTATTGTTGACTAGGTTTATTGTCTGCCAGGCAACAAGCTGGCTTCCTGCAGCTCCAGGAGAAGGGAAGAACACCTTATTGTTGCCTGTTGCAGCTGAGCATTTGCTTATTGTGACTGAGCATCCTGTCCACTAGCCAGTCAGTTCTTTGAAGCTGCAGCGATAGGAAGGGGTGTCCTAAGAACACAGCACTACATGGGATTAGGGTCCCATGCTACTCTTTTCTTATTGCAGTTGCATAGCAAATATTCAGAATTACTCCAGAACAGATTGTGATTATTATTCCTCCTTAACAACACTAAAGATTTAGAAGCCAGTGCAGCTAAGCGAAAATCAAACTCCCCATGGATCTAGACGAAGAGTTGCTGATATCCAGGGTACACGGGTGTGTATTTGAGAAGATACAAGGTACTAAAATATTTGCAGAGGACACAGATCCCTTGTCTTATACAAAACTATGCTGCACAGAGAAGATCAGAGAGAAACCAGAAGCAGAGACTTTCAAGTAAGGATTGCTTGAGCCCATTCCATGCCTAGAAGGGATTACACTAGTTGGAGGGTCACAGGATCCTGCAGCTGCAGCAGTGCCTGAAAGGTGACCTACCAGAGGGTTCACTTCTACTCCTTTCCCACACGTTTGCAAAAGGTACATATTTAACTTTGTGTAGGGGCTAAAGTTTTTATCCGCTTTATCTATTCAGGACTCCATTAAGAACTCAGACACCAAGAAATTGTAATCACATGTAGAGAAGGACTACCTTGATTAATGGCCAAAACTAAAGTCACAAAGAGAAGGCAGGAGGTGTTTATGCTTTCTGGTGTGGTATGATTTTCAGAAGACTTTTCAGTCAGGGATCTCATATTAGGCTCCTGTAGTTTGCTTGCTAGTAATTGACAAATGCAATTTACTAGTCTGAAATCTGCAATATCTGCAGTCCAGTATGACTTTCATCATAGGAATTCAAAGTTTGCTTCATCGCTTTCCAGCAGTGCAAGATGTGGGGCTGAATTCTTAGTGCTGCACTGAAGAGCGATGTGTTCCAGGACTCATCTAAAAAATTTGAATGAGAGACTCACATTTTCCAGCATCATTATGAACACGACTGTGCACAACTGTAAGACAGTTTGAAAAGGTGTTGGACTGTAATGCTGCTTTAATCCATGACTGGCTGCTACTTGTTTGGAAATTATTGCAAGATACTGTTTACAGAAGATTATTTTAACCTCTAACATTTTGATATTCTTGGGAAGTGCAGATGGTATATTTACTTAGTCACTGTCAAAACCCTAACTTTTTATTATTTGCAGTTGATTCTGAAGTCAGGGTTACTTCTGCTCAGATCTCAGTGTTTTCATAGGTATTATGTTTGTCCTTGTTTCAACTCCCTCCTTCAGTAATTTTTAATTCTCTGCAGTGTTCATTTTCCAGAGTGAATTTGTTGCTTAAAAGTGACTGAATGCATAAGACAATTGTGGGAGCAATAGGGTAGTTGAGAAAAAACCCAAAACACTCCTGTACACTTTTGCCACTACTCAAAATATCTTGTAACTGGCTTTTTGAACCTTCCTGCAGTTCCACAGCTGGACCATAGGGTTTATTTTTCTCTGGATGTTTTGTCACCTGTTGTGTTAGTCTGGCTAAACTTGTTACCTTGGTGTACCCTGAAATCATGTGAACTACAGAGCTATTCATTAAGGCAAAACTAATTCCCCTTGTACAAAGCTTTAACACTGGACTAATGAGTAAGGGACTTTGGGAAAAGTCAGCAAGCCCCAGTCCACCTGCAGGGACTGAATCTGCTTTATTATTTTCTTAGAAGAATACAGTTTCATCTTTGCTTCCTCCTGAACTCTCCTGGTGTTTATTATTGTAATGGGGTAAGTTGATAGTGCCCTGTTTGTGCCTGTTGCACATGTCACTGACATCTCTCCAAGCATCTCCCCATGAAGGAAGTGCACAGTTGGCTTTGTATGTCTACTACAAGGACACTGAGTACCTACAGTAGGTTATAGGAGGCCTGGGGCAGCTGCACCTTCTTTCTGTGCTCTTGGGGTGTTCCTCCTTCAGATTATGTAGCTGAGGAATGAGTGGGTATATGGACAGTGCAGTTTCTAACCCAAGGTACTGAGAATCTCTGTGGGCTGAAGAGGAGTAAAGGACATTTAATGATTACTTTGACTTGGGTTGTTTTCATAGCTCAGAGCCTGGATGCTTCCATGAAGCCCTAGGCCATTGGCTCTCTCAGTCTTTTGAGAAAGAGAAGGAATTGTGCCAACCACCAAAAAAAAAAAAAAAAAAAAAAAAAAAAGTTTTAATTGGCTTTTTTAAAACTCCCTTTTGACGAGTATCTTTACACTTACTATGTGGAATGGGCTGAGCAATCTATGAGCAAATTTCACTTTGAATATTCCATTATATAAAGATGCTCAGAACATGGAGACCTTTATTTTTCTAGATAAAGTTATTTGAGACAGCTCCATAGGCACTTAAAATGTACTGCTTTATGCACTCCAGGATACTGGGATAGAATTTTATAACATCAAATGCATGTATAAAATAAACCTTATGTAAGATAATGAAGTTCTTTGATGCAAAACTTAAAAGTTTTACCTTACTTTCCCTATTGGTAGTGAATACTTGGTAATTCCTAATGATACTCTTTTCATACCTTGGTAACAATCTGTTCGTTCCACATCTGAAAAGAGTTTGGTAATGTAATTTCTCTATAAAATGCTGCTACTAACCATATCTAAACTAATTAGGTACAGTCAGAAACAGCCTAAAAATGTAGCAGGCTCGCTGAATGAGCAGATTTAGAATTTGGCACTGTTCCTACTACATAACTTGATTGGGATGCTATTACCAATGCCTTCCTTTCTGGGCCACCAGAGCCAGATTTCTGTGTCTCTTCTGATCTTCCCTGCCCTTGAGAGGCGCTGTGGGCAGAAGGGAACAGCCTGTGTGTCCATCCCTTGCTGGAAGTTCTGCCATGTTGGTGCAGCTTGGGGAGCAGGTCCGTGTGGCACGGAGAGCTGCAAGGATGCAAGGTGTGCAGACCAGTCCTGGCTACTTGATGTTTTTGGTGACCAGCAGTTCAATTGAAGAGCTTCCTCTGGGCTTTTCCTGCAGTGCTGGGTAGGGAGCAGAGATACAGCTGGCTGAAAAAATCTCTAGTTGGGGCCACCCTAAGATACATTCCATGTGCTTTTTATTTCTAGCTCTTAAACTGTCAGCTCCTGTGTTTTCTATTTGGAATTATTATCCAAATTAGAGCAAATTTAGCCAATTTACCATAGAGCCTGGGTACACAGAACATGATCCCAAGGAGTTAAATCCTCCAACTGAAGGAGATGGCAAATAAGCACTAGACAGTTAATATAATGGGACTAAATAAGAGAATGCTCAAAAGTCCCTGCATAAAGTGGATATAGAAACAGGCCATGAAATACCCTGTCAGTAAAGCAGAAAATTAAAAAAAATAATTTTGATTTTTATAAGCTTTGTACCTACTGGCTTTTGTGACTTCTATGTATTTACCCTCTGTAGCAGTGAGCTTTCCTGTGATTTTAGCAAGATCCAACTCTGAAGGAAGTCCTAGTATGCAAATAATCTATTTTTCTTTAAGTCATATTTTGTTGTTTGGTTAATTTCCGCTTCACTGAAATCCAAACAACTTCTCTGCTATATCTGAAATGCAAAGAAAGAATATTCATTCTGGCATTCTTAAAACTAGACAATTGTTGTCGTGTGTTCACAAGTTTTAGCAGGCATATGTTGACAGCCCATCAGTTGCAGTGACTGTTGCATGTGTTACGCAGATCTTGCTATATCCAGGTAAATGCATATGCCTGTACTTATGGCCTGGCAGTTCACGTTTTACATGGTTGCTGGGGACTGATAAGATGTCATTTTGATTTTAAGAAGTACTTCTTGACATTAACTGAGAGAGAAGATCTGGAAAGCAAATATGTTCTTATAGCTAGGACTTTACTGTCTGTTATACAGGTGCACACTGTGTCATCACATGTGCAAATGTCCTAACAAATGCACAGAAAATCCTCTCTCTAGAAGAGAAAACAACAGAAGATCAGCATAGCCAAGCTCTTTTGAGAGTAAAATCCAGGGTCTTTTCAAATCAGTAACTACCAAGACCAGTGAAACCAGAAGCATAGACAAGGAAAAGACTGGTGAATCTATTTATTGAAATATCCTCAGGAACAGAAAGGGGAGTGTGTTGGGAAGGTGATGAGAAGTTTGTGAACATACCATGAGCACCCACAAGCAAAGCCATGCACACTGTTTCCAAGGAACAGCTAATTCTGAATATAGACTTGACTGTATTGCACCCAAGGCTACTATAAGCTATTCTGCTCTGCAGTAGCAGGGTGGTACCTGGAGCAATTCTGCATTGGATGCAATTTACTAGAGGCCAGACATTCCTATAGCTGGGATACCAAAAAGAAAACAGAACTCATCTGAGAATGAGTTCTCTCTTCAGATGCACTGAAAAGCACTTTTCAGGTGGTAAGAAACCTAGGAAGGCTGACACTGGGACTTCTCCTAGCTTGCTGAGATCCTTCTCTTGGCAGACTTCCAGCACACCTCTCCAGGAATGCTGGATACTCTTTCATCACAGTTAGGGATACGTGCAGAACATGTATTTTTCTGAGGACAACTGGATGCTGGTATCTAAAAGCAAGAGGTAATGGTAAGGCTTTTCAGTTGAGTTTTACTGGTTTTGTAGATGAACCACTAAATGACAAATTCAGTTTCTGGTCTTCCAGACATGAGGTTAATGTACCATCTGGGACACTTCTAGGTCCGAATTGAATTGTGCCTGCAAAGCTGTAGGTGAAAATGTGAGCACACTCTTAAATGTCAAAATGATGCAATTCATTGAATGGGCCTTGGCCACCTTTTTCTTATTTGGCTTACTTTGTAAATCGTTTATAGATTCCCTGAACTGCTTCTTATGAAACGACAGATACCATGTTCAAAAGAAGCTATGTAGAGCTGCCTGAGCACAAAGAAGCAAACCAATGCAAAGTCATTAGATTATGAAATAACATTGCTTTGATTTGTCACTGGGAGAACTCCTGGTTCTATGCAAAGACACAGAAAGAATAATGTGAGAGGATCTCAGTGCTCAGTGTATTTTTGATTGCTGCCTCAGAAGTACTGTGAGTGAGCTGGAAGCAAAGCCTCAGCCTACCAGTGTAGGGCACAAGCAGTATTTATGCTTCTAAATCAAACACAATCTCATTTTTAGTGAGACTTCCCAGTGCTCCCTTGAGGGTCTCGCTGGTGCAGACTTGTGAGAGGCCTCACACATGATTTCATGCAATAAATGTTGCAGAAACATTCATCCTGGTTGATATTCAGCCTAGCTGAGGTCTTCCCAACATCCACAAGGTTGGGAAGACTTCAGTTCCCTTCCTGTTGTCTTATGTGGGCCAATCTAGCATTCATGGACAGTAACAAGGAATTTTCTGTTGCTTTCTCTGGGAACTGGATCAAAGTACAAGGACGCGTGTAGCTAATTGTCTGGGATTTTCAAGAAGAAACCTATAGGTAACGCAGTAATTGAGCTAGCAATGGGCCAATGTTTAGATTTACCATTCCTGACAAGCTGTTTGCATCTTTAATTTGCTCAATCTGTTATTTCTTTTTCAGTAGCGAAACATTTCCATGTAGAAGTACTTGGAAAATCCTAGTATGTTCCAGGCACTGAATAATTCTAAATATTTTATTTTTGTGTTGTAGATTTGGTTGTAGCCAAAGAATGCAGAATAGGTAGGTGCAGCTCCATAAAGGTGGTATTTAATTTTTCTGCCTTTGATGATTTCCCCACCTTTCTGTGAGTTCTGGCACCAGGTTAAGAGGCCAGCATGGCAATGGAGGTGACCAAAGTGCATTATTGACATGAAGTATTGGTGTGGATGCAAAAAAATGAAGCAGAATTACTGCATTCCTAAATCACTTCTCTTACTTCTCTCAAATCCCTCACGTTGGTGACAAGTGTATCGGTCAGGCTATCGGGCATTAAGAGGTGAAGTTTGGCAACCACCAGCATGTTTTTGGACAGGCCAGCAAACACCTATTAAAAAACTGAACCTGCCAATCCTGCCTGACTTTGTAAGAAGACCACAGACAAGATGTTTTTTTTCATTCTGCTTTTGCAGCTATTAGGCCTTTGTAATTTGGGCTGGTTAGTTTGTTCTCAGAAATCTGATTGTCCTTAAACACGGAAGGTAACAGCAGGGAATGCTCTTGGTATAAATCTACACATACCCTTTGACTTTAGTGGAGTTTCTACCTAGGCCAATTTTTGTCATTTTGTTGCAGTTTGCAAATTACATTGTTGGCTTATTGTTTGCCTCGTTTCATGGGCAATCACTAGGTTCAGTGAGTTTCACAGGGATTATTTTCAGCCTGTGCACAGAAATGAACATCCAGGAAATTAATACAACAACCACACTTAGGCTCTTTTGCCCTGCTAGAGAAGATGATGTCTCAGGGTGTTCAGGCCGAGAAGACACGCGTGGCTCCTGCATGGCACGGGTGGAAGCTGCAGAACTAGTTTCACTGGGAGTGCTTAATGGGATCGCTACACGTTCTGAGCTGAACATCTTCAAAAAGTTCGGATGCTCCAGCTGTCCAGCAGCACTAACATTCACTGCATTCCAAAGATTTTCAAACCAATGAAGAAGCAAAAGCTGAGTTTTGTGTACACTGGTTTTACAACAGAATCCCCTTATGTACTAAGGATATGACAAAGTGTATCAGAAAGGGAGAGGATGCCTTGGAATAGAAGGAATCCTAGGGCCCAGCTTATTAAAAAAAATATCACAGCTTCTCTACAGAAGTCTGCACAAGGCTGGAAAAACAATGAAAAAAGGATTTCTGCAGGACATTTTTTAATTGAATTGGGTCCTTAGTGTGCTGTTTAAACTACTAAACCCTGTGATTAGACACAGTGATTGAGCTGCAGTATAGGAGAATAACGCTGTAACATGAGATGTAAATCAAATACATGGTGCACCTGCATCCTGGCTAAGTACCATTGAGGCAAATTTCTCATGCTATCAGGTGCACCCAAGTTATACCACCATCTCAAGAGGCCATTAAGGTTCCTCAGTTATTGTTTTTGCATCAACAAATTATTTTGCCCCAAGGGCAAAAATGAATCGGCATGAAAGAACATAGCAGAAAATCCTTACAGCCTTTAGAGTCACATATAGTTACAATATATGGCCAGGAACCTCTACAGTGCAGCTGGCCTACTGGAGATGAGGGTGCTGCTGCTGATATGCCTGCTTCTGCTGTTCATGGAGGTCCATGTTGGCTTCTTGGCCCAACACAGGGAAGGCAGCCCACCCTTATGTATGGAATGGTAAGGATGAGGCTGATTTCCCACTGAACAGCACTTCATTCAGTAAGTAGCTGCACTGAATTAAATGGGACTACTCATGATACAAGCTACTAATCAAAGCAAGGATTATCGCAGCCTGCCCTTAAATGAGCTGCACTCCTTTTGCAAGTGTTTCAAGAGTCATCAGTATGCCTTTCCAGGGTCTTCATTATTGATTTTTCATACAAATCTAATTGGGAACCTCAGATTGCTTTTGATTTTATCTTTTTTTTTCAGCAGAGACTTAAACCCTAAAGGAAACTAGTCACCTCTTTGATGCATGTGCCAAGTTACAGTCAAACTTCAAAGGGCAAAGGATACATTTTGAATTTCCTTTCAACTTTCCCCCACTGGCCTGGCTGCTACCACATTATGAATTATAAACAATTCTATTTTGTGCTTGTGATTATACTTCACACTTCATAGGAGGATCTCAAAGTTACAACAATTTACAATAAGTTACAATTACAAACTTCAATTAAATAGAACAATACCCTGATGAGCTGGGTTGACTATAGTTTGAAACTATTTCAACACCCAACAAAGTTTAGCCATTTGGGGGATTGCAGATAGTTCAAGCAACTCAAGGGAGTTCAAGCAGAGAGGAGAAAAGTGTCTGTGACATAAAGGGGGATGTCAGTTGGCAAGATATTAATCAACACCTTGCTCGCAGTGTGTTTATCATCCTTAGTCTCTTACGAAAAAGGTCACAGCATCAGAAATTCAGAAGACCCAGAAGCCAGCCTTCAGGAAGAAATTCTTCATCCACTACTCAATACAGATTCCAGCTGAGCTTTGCTAATAGCAAACAGTAAGTGGCCATCATCCAGAAAAGGATAAAAGAAGACATTTTCTGTGAAGTCATCCAGACTATGACTATTAGTAACACTTCTGTAACAACTCTGAGCAGTGACAAGAGCCTGAGCAGGAAGGGTTTGGATTAGCAGTGGCAAACCCCATACCCAGATTGGAAGGCTCTCCTGGGGCATCTTCATATAGATATACATAGGCACAGCTTTGAGAGGCCTGTCAAAATATCTCTGGAGATACAGGGCTTAAATCTCATTCTCAGAGAGGCTGCCACTTCTTATATAAATGAGGCTCCTCAGGCCTGCTTGTCATTGCTATTATGGATGACAGTTTCTATCAAGATTTTTTATTTTTTTTCCCCCACTTGTTGAGGTTCTTTCAAGTATAAAATAGCTCCTGTATCTCTTCGCTTCTTCATGAGTGTAAAGTAGACAGGGTCTAGTCTGGAGAACTCTTAATCTGGAGATGCTTGTCTTGCTGTTTCCAAAAAAAAAAACAACAAAAAAAAACAACCCCAAAACAAAACCAAACCTCAAACCCAAGAGATTTCTCACATCTCAGGAAGGTGTGTGTGTTCTGCCTCAGCCAGGGCTCAGCTGTGAGCTCACCCTGATGCTTCTGCTGAGTGGCTCAGAGAGATGAGGAAAGAGTATTACCACATTTTTGTGTTTGCTTTCTACTGATGTTGCTGGCACTTGCACTTGGTACCTCACCAGAATTTTTGCACTAGGAGCATACAGGCCATCACCCTCCCCTCCCACCCCCCTTGCTATTTTCAAGGGAAAAGTGGAATGTATTTTGATTTCTTTTTATTTTGTGCTTTCATGTGCAACTTCATATATGGCAGACTGTGCAGTATCTTTGTTATAATTACAAGCAGGCCCCACTCCTGTCTGCAATTTCTAGTAAAAAATGTTGGTGGGAAGTACAGGGCAAAGGAATCAGGGGATCTGTCTGAATGACCAATGTACCAAAATGATCTTCTGTAGTGCAAACATGCATCCAAGTTAGGAGGCTCCATGTCTTTCAGCTTGCTGCTGAATGACATTGATGTAACTGTGAGCATGAAGTTTAGAGTGTGTCGAGGAAGATCTGGAGTCATTTTAGTCAAGGTTCCCTCTGTTTTATTATTCACCTACTATTTGGACTAGGAGAAATCACACTGAACTAGCACTAGCAAATACTAAAAAATGCCTCTTTTTATTTTAAGTTCAGCAGAAGCAGAAACTTATGAAAGACTGGCCTCTTGGGCTCCCCTGAGATTAGCACTGGGTTAATCAAATGGTTTGTACTGCCAGATTCATGCCATGGCTTCACTCCCTCAAGCTAAATTCAAGGTTACACAAACTCTGGTGATGCTAATCTGGGGCAATCTTTAACACATAAAAGTAGCTGAGAGGTGGCCAGAAAGTGTCAAAGAGTTGCCCCTTTCTTTGTCCAAGGAGGGCAGGACAAAATAACTGCTGAGAAAAAGAAATTTGCGTTAGCTCCCCGTGGAAATACTTTTTATTCCATGCTGAGAAGGTTCTTTTTTTTTTCCCCCATCAACTGGAAGTGGTTTAACTTTAAACTGAAAAAAGGAAAGTTAAAAATAGCCAATATACAGATAAAGAGCTAGTGAAAGAGAACTACTGTGCTTTAAATTCACACCTTTGCTATTAGCAATAGCATCTCCATGACTTTGCTCTAGATACTCTGCGATTATTATAGTTCATCACCATACCTAGAGATAAGGAAAAAAAAATAACAGTTCAGCAATGTAGCAACAAATGTTCATGGAATGAGTGTCTCAAAACATTTTCATTTCATACAAATTTTTAAACTGCTTGCCTATGCACAGCCATATGCAAACACATCTCTAGCCAAAGCCAATTTACCCAGTTGTGCGCTTAAATTAACAAGACAAAATAATACCGTTTTCTTACTTATTCTTTAGTCAGATGCTCAAAATATCAGTTACATATATCTCAGATCTCCTCTTTTGATACTGTATTATCTCTTGAAGAATAAAAATCTTTAAGCTCTTGTACAACTGTATTAAAGCCAGCACTTCTTGTATTAGTGAGAGGATTCCTCTGAGAGCTCCCAAGAAGACTTTGGTAGAATGACTTTTTGCCCCTCCATAGCCTAGACAAAGAAAACATACACAGAGATTCAGTACTGGATCCACTGTATAAATTATAAATTGCAGTGTAGCAGTCAACCTGTCAAAGAGAAATGTCCATGGAAAAGGTGGTCTTCAAGATCCCAGAGGCACTAAAACCTGCTTCCAGGAATTCTGGCTTGTACCACAAAAGAGAAAAGGGGCTATGCAAGTAGTTAAGGGAAAAAAATAGACTCTCTATAAATGTGATCCAGCTGGTGACAGGCCAACAAAAGCACAGGATTCCAAGACTGACCTAAACTTTTACAAAGGTCTAAAAAAAATGGGTGATCATACAAAGAGGGCTATTCTGTTAATACAGAAAAAAAAGGAAGTGAGCACTAACTAGCCCAAATATCCTAAATGTATTCTTCTCATCTGAATAGTCTTTAGCAAGCAGTGGAAATCCCTTTGATTGAAAAGGCACTTCAGTCCTGAGATGAAAGAGAGGGCAATTATTTCCCTTTCCTTTCTAAGTTCCAGGTATATTTACAGAGGTACTTTTAATCTGGTCATCCACAGACAGGAGACTGCAGCTAAATGATGCAGCTGAAGGCTGCAAAGGTACAGAATGTGTGAGGGGGAAGCAGAGAGGGGCATTGGTACACGTGTGTCAATGCTAGTACAAGATATGAACAGCTTCTTTTTCCCTCTTTGTTGCTTTCAAGTCTAACATCAGTGCAGGACCTAAAATCTCCCTCCAGAGCTTATTGCTGACAAAAGCCCCATTATGCATTCTGCAGGGTGGAAACCCACACTGTGGGTAAATACAGTAGGTCACATGGCAAGCAGAAATCAAAAGGACAACATACAGTTGGTTGGAATATACTGCAGAGTAAAGTACTTCTAGGCTTTGGCATGGGCATAACTGAGAATACAAGAAGTCTAACTGTGCATACAAAAGGCTACATTTCATAAAGTTGCATATCTAGGAAATTTAGTCAACATTTACATCCTACCTTCTGAATTAGCAGTAACCTTCAGTTTTTGAAATTAAAAGTTTTACTTAAAGTTAGTCTCGTAAATGGCACGATGATAATGATAACAATAATAATAATAGAAGTATCAGAATTTTGAAGAAGAAACGACTAATTTTCATGAATGGAAGCTAACTTTCCACCCACTCTGTTGTCTAAACTAAATATGTAAAACTCCTTGAAAGCAAAGTTTTCACAAACACAGTTGGCAGCCAGTTTCATTATAGTTGTAATAAAGAGATCCTGGTTTTTAAAAAAAATAAAACAAAAATCTGGTTTTGGTTCAAAGACATTTATTTGCAGCATGTTAAATGTTGCTATCATATTTTATACCCCCATGTTTAAGCATATAAGCTTTGCCACCTTCTTGCTCCATGCAATATGAAATACCAAAAAAGAAACAGATGGCTTTTGGTCCTGCTCTCTTCTTTCCTTGTCACGACTCACATGATCATTATAACTGGATGGAAAAGAAAATATGTTTCTTACAGAACTGCCAGAAACCTGCCTCTTCATCAGAAAAGACTCCACTATCTTCAGATGCAAATAACACTTTTCAATATTAACCAGGCCTTACGTAAAACATCCATGTGGGACAGACATTACTGCTGCCTCGTTATTAGAAGAAGAAAGACAAGAAGTGGAACCACACACGCAGACGTGGAAGCCGGTTCGTGCCCTAGTCAGGAAATGAAGGTTTCTGGGCATGGTCCAGCACAGGGCCCACCTTCTGCCTGCCTGACATTACTGCAACTAAAAAAAACCCACTGCCCTGCTGTTTTTCATTATTCTAATGAATCCAGAGTCTTGGGGAAAGTATTACTGCCCTGCAGCCTTTTAAAGAAATGTATTATGTAAGTGTAAGTTGTCCCAATATACTTAATTTCAAGAGCTTTTTGTTTGTTTCAGAAGACGTAATGCACTTTGATCTTAACAGGGTTAGAGAGCCAATTAAAAAAAAAAATAAGAAAAAAGAAAAAAACAAGAAATCACTTGCTCTTCTTGCAAACTACAGATTGAAAACTAGGAAACCTTTTCTATTCAGTTACTGCATTGCATTTGCCTGCCATATGCAGTTAGTACATTCAGTGTGTAGCTATTACTCTATCATTCACTGCTAAAATAATCTCCTTCAGCTGAAGTAATGCAGCTGGAGCCTAGAATCTCAGAGTCTGTCCTGGGCACCTGAACATTCACGTGCTATTCCTCCATTTTGAACTAAACTTATAGACAGTGTGGGTGCACTTCTTAGCTTTGCTGTATCTCAACCCTCAAAGAGAGCAACAGGAGTGAACCTGCCTCAAAGCTGTGCAGACTATGTCCTAGCAGTGCTAACAGGTTGTCTACAGTAAGGTTTTTGTTGGATCAAAAAGAGTTTACTTATCTTTCAGTGATTTCCTGATATTTGCTGCCATGTACTCCACTTGTCCCATCAAGCTCTGTATATGCATCACTTAGGAATTCAGGGGCCAGGACTCTGCAGCCTGCTCTGCTTCTTCTCAGACTCCTGCATGGTCTCTGAGCAGCTCCTGCTCCATACCCTGGGCAAACACCAGCTGCTGCTGTAGGCTGAGAAGTCCAGATTACATGACTGTCCTGCTCAGCTCTTCACAGGCTTTCTTACCCTTCCCCAAGGAATTTGAAAGCTCCTTGGGAGGACCATGAAAATCCACTTTTACCTCCTGCTTTCAACAAGAGAAGAGGGACATTATTATGAGTCGTTTCTTATGGACTACCCTATGCAGCTTGCTTGCTGTTCAAAGCAGGGCTGTATTTTTCTTCTTTAGAGAGTTCCCTGCACAGCCTCATGTCCTTTTCTATAAATGGCATAACTCTGCTGATTAGTAATAAAAGAAGGCTCTGCCACCCACACCTGCTCAGTGAAGCTCCGTTCTTGCAGCTTCTTCTTGTTTCTGGAAGATTTTTCTATTAAGAGGAATTGTTAATTAGAAAGTAAATCAGTAAACCAATATAAATTACAGTTTCTCTGGTCCTACTCCCTGCACTGTCACAAGTCTGATCTCTCTCCCTTTCTGTGAAGGCTCAGAAAGCAAAGGTCTTGGGAAACTGCTTACACAAGAAGGCTCTTCTATCTCCCCTCTGAAAAAGGATGCTTTTTCCTTTTTGTACATGAGAATGACCTTTGCCAGAAGTAATCATCCTTTTGACACTATACACAGTTTGAGAGGCTTCTGTGCTTAGACCATTGGCCTTCTTTTACCCTAACAACACATATCTTCAAGTTGTTTTCCTTAAATGGTCTTCCCTAAAGGTGTGTGGAAGCAGTAGAGTTGGTTGCCTGAGCATGGAAAAGCATTTTATTCTCATGTTCAGATAACCAGGAATTCACTAGCCAGCCAGTTCAAGCTCTCAGCACTGTAGAGAAGCTTGCATTTTATCCCTGGGTTACAAGCAGAGCTGCACCCTCATCTGGCAGTGATCAGTCTAGCTCCATTAACCTGAGTGCTGATTTACTCCTGCTGAGGATTTGATAGCTGGTGTGCAACAGGAGTTTGCAATAATAAACCCGATTATAAATAAAAGGTAAAAACTCCATTGAGGGTCATTCTGTAATGTACCATTTTCCTTTCGACCAACTCTTTGCAACAGACAGATTCAAGTTTTGAGGTCGTATTTGCAGGATAAAAGACTCTTGGTAGTGTTTGGAGTATGTAATGGCATGCAGTTGTTTGACAAAATGATTTGACACAATGAGTCAAAGATGGCCTAAAAGCCAATCTCTGCCTTGTCTAGAAAAAAAGAAGCCACGTTCCCTTAAATGTAGTTTAAAATAACTATTGTATTAGATAAGTGTGAAATATTAAGCCTAGGTATAAATGGGTAGAGAGGCAGAAAGCCACAGAGAGGTTCCCCTGCTTCTGTCACCCCATCAGCAGTGCATCTAATGGCCTAATACTAGGTTCCCTACTTTCCATAATCCCTACTTTCTCATTTTTCTCCTCTCAGTAAATATACAGGAAAAAAAAATAAAGGGCTTCTTTC
>NW_009954185.1:7974462-8009645 GCF_000747805.2 Chaetura pelagica | reverse complement strand
CTTTCCCTAGGAGCATTTTGCAATTTAAAAATTCCATTAGATCCTTTTCTTCCTTACTCTGAAAAGAGAAGGAAAGAGAGGCACAGTTTTGACAGGCACTGTCAATAGGGCAAGACTCCAAAACAGACAATGAGAGCTGGCACATTGTAGTCATGAGGAGGGCACTGCATAGGGCAGCAAGAGCAAGACAAGGGGATTTTCAAATCAGTTTTAACATGGATAAAGAGAAACACAGAGTTAGATGATGGCATAAGGAAAGCTTTAACATTCCTCAGCCTGAAGCAGATGTAATACTGGAAAACAGTCACAAACATGCAGGTATCCCAGAAGGGGAATTTCCCTGGAGCACAGATGTCCTACATGAGGACAGATAAAATTTGTGGTGCTGCTGGCTCAGGATAGGGACATAATCAGCAGGCCTGCTGATCTCTGCTGCTGGCTGCAGTGGGTAGTGACTGAGGACAGTCAGTCTTCTGATCAAATCAGAGTCCCAGAACAAGAGAGCTCAGAGGTTCAACAAAGGAGGACAGTGAGTAAATGGACAAACGTGTAAACCTCCTGCCCCCAAGTACTCACCTCTGTAGAGCAGATCCTTACGTACTCCTGGTGCAATTCGGGTAGTCTTGGTAGCAAAATGAACTTCAGCTCCCCACACCTGAAAGAAGTGTCTGAAGTAAGTAAAGTCCTGGAAGTCAATCTGATTTCCAAATGTTATCATTTTAGATGAAATAACTTTCTCTTTTTAAAAAAAATATATTCTGTTCTGTGATTCTATGAATACATTTCTACTTACCCCAGTAATTCCTTTTGTCAGCTGAAAGACATATGTCAGCAAACCCTTAGTTAGCTCAGTTCCTGCCCTTGAGTGGGCACAAATGGTCATCTGTCCCTTCTCTCTGTCATCTCCTCAACCTGGCCTGCTCTCTTTCTCCTTACTGCTGGACTTGACAGCTGAAGGTTTACTAAGCTGGCAGCAAACCACTCAGCAGTCTCAGCTGGGAAGGCTGAACAACAAAATGTCTGGCCCTGAGCATAATCCTTCCGTTCCTCATCTATCTCCCCCTAAAGGCAACTGTGCTGATCCTGTGTGAACACCTTGCTGTTCTAGATGTAAGCAGCATGCCCTGAACTATTGCTTTTAACAGTCTGTCTTTTCTCACCTTTTTCACATCTGAAATAGCTCACAGTGGGGAAGGACATTTGAGTACATTAGCTTTTGGGGGACTCTGATTCCCAAGTGCAGCTTTCATTAGGCCAGACTGCATTAGCCATTTACTTTAATGCAGAAGAGCTCCAGTAACAGTTTGTGATGCATATTCCTAGCTCCAGGTCTTGACTTCTACAGATACCCTCAGACTGTCCACCAGGTGTTTAATAGCACCCCACCTAAGAAAATGTCCCTTCTGTCTCCTTTCTCAGCTCTTCTGCTGTTGGTTAGCAACACCCAAGCTCAGTGCTTTCTTATCTGAATATTAAGCTGCAATCATATTGCTTAAAATGCTTTACATGTCTTTATTTCTATTTTTGTACAGTACAGCCCTACAGAGCTGTATTTCTTTGGGCATTTCACTCATGCACAGGTGTTGTAGTGTGTGTTTTAGAGAGTTCCTCAGAATGTAAAGCTCATCAACATATGTCAAAGCCATCAAAAGATCCAAGTGATGCATAAAAGGTTTAGAAATAATTTCCAAAAGATATTTTTTTTTCATCTCCCCTTATTCAGCTGTTTTCTAGGAAAAAAATAAAACTGAAAACCTGTATGGCTTTTGGGTTTGTGAATGTTTGCCTTTGTGCTTGTGGGTTTTATTTATGAGGTGCCATTTGAGACAAAAGTCATCCCAGGCTCATACTTTACTAGGTTCAGTAAATTTTCCATACTTTAATGATCAAGCTGCATACTTTACTTGTTACTTTTTAATATACTTCAGTGATCAAATTGTATAGTGTAATGATCAGTTTTCCTAACGTGCCTGAATGAGTTGCATACCTCATTAATTTGGATATGTACTTTACAGGCCAAAATTGTGGCATGTTTGGATGAAGTGAGTAATTTAACAACCAGCTTTCTCTCAGAACCTGCACAGGAGCCCAGGAATACATGTTAGCCAAGGGTAGGATGAAATTGTAAAGGTGTGGGAAATGTTGGGTTGAACCCAAAATGAAAACATGAGATTTGAGAGCATCTGGAAGCTGAACCAACACTGTGAACCTGGTTCGTATTTGTTTTGTCTTTTCAAAATGTTCCCTTGGGGATTAATTTGGGATTTTAATGGTGGGTTTATCCCTTCTGCCCCTAACACAACACAGAAAACTGTTCAAGGTGAACACTCAATATTGAAAAAAGCACTTCAGGCTCCAGTCCTGTCCCAGACTGAGTGCCTCCTGAAAGATGTGGTGGTAGCTTACTATTTTGATAAGCTGAGGTGGAAAGTATTTGGGGTCTTGAAGGACTAACTGCTAAAGAGAATTCATGTTAAAACCTACACTCTTGCAGAGTTTGATCCCAGGAATTGTGCAGCTTGTCAAGTTGTTAAGGAGGCTTAGCACCTACTTTGAGGATGAGAAGACATTACAGCAAAAACCTTTCCAAAGAAAAGCAGCTACTTACTCAAAAGTTAACAAGAAGCTTGCTGGTGGGTCAATATTACTCTACACAAATGCATTCTTAAAATAATTATCCAGATATATTTCATACAATTGGTCTTTGTGCTGGGATGACTCAGTTGAAACTTACTGGATTTATAGAAGCATAAAAGCAGGAAAGGAGGAAATGCAGCATTTTCTAAACTACACAAAGTATTCCACTGTGTTACACTTGAGAACCACATGTTCTATTATATCTGTTAAGATTGCATTTTAATTTGAATAAGCTGAAAATATAAATATTTTTAAATCTCCAATTATTTTAAAATAACTATCATTAAATGTAGTCCTACCACAAAGGACAAAGTAACAGTTCTGCTGCTATAAATATTAATGCTAAATTTACAGAGAATAAAATACATTTAAGCAACCTTATACAATTTTGAATAAAGCTACACTTCTAATAAGCACTTTGGCAAAGCTCTGCTTATTGGTAACTGACACACACAGATAAAATCTCTAACCTGCTACAAAAGCCTCTAACACATTACAAGCAGTTGGAGCTGCTGATGGGTTCCCCTTCATTCAAAACCTGCGGTTCCTCCTTTTCCTCCTCTCACAAATTACTCAAGCCCTGCAATTATTTGTAGCTTGACTGACTTGGACTCGGGACATGAAGAGGCTGAGAGAGATCTCACAGTTTTTCTAGTTGCTGCTTTATGACAAAGATTTAATCACCATATAGCTCTGTGTGGATTTGTTTAGTACAACATTCTATTATCGCCATGGCAATAAAGTGGTAGGCTTTTTATATGGTTTTCCATTGGGTGATGATTATTATTTTTCTCATTTTATTTGTGCTTTGAGCATATACTTTTGAAAATGAAACATAGTTACTTCTTGGAACATAAGATGCAAGCTAATGCTTACTTTTTAAAATTTTTTTTTCTTTTTTCTTTAAGAACTGCTTTTATCCAGCTAGTAACCAGCTTTCATATCCTTAGCCAAGTTAAGAAATGAGCTATAAGGTAATGTCATTTGGACTCCTGCACACTCATGTCTACTTATCCGTGTTCCCAGAGGGTAAAGCAGAATAACAAGGGAGAAGCTAAAGGAAAGGGAAGCACTGACAAATTAAAATAGGACATAGACTTCTTTTATTTACACCTTTTGATAATATTCCTGTTATTTATAAACACAATAAGGATTGCTGCACTGAGAAATGTGATTATGAACTGAAGGATCTATTCCAGAAGTTTGCACCAAGTGAACAACTCCAAGTGAGGCTCTATGGACACAAACCTCTGCCACAGAGGAACAGAATTTCCAGTTTTATTTGACTTGTTGCAACACAATATTCAGAGCATCAGAAGACTCTGTCCATAACTATAATCAGGATTTTCTCTGTTCTTGACTAATTTCTGTGTTTGACCTTCCTGCTACATATACACTGCTATTACCATTTGGCACCAAGAACTTGGTGGGCTTCCCACTTCACTCTCTTTTATGTCCAGCCCCTGCCAGTCCATCTGCACAGGTCAGGGATCACTGGACATATTAAGATATCCCACATCCTATGTCACCCCACTGGGGAAATCAGGCTGTCTGGTCGTGCATTCAGCTTGCTACATGTTGATACCTACATTTACATGAATGCAAGACTTAACTTATGAGAGTGGTTTGGAAGGAAACAAGGGCTTCATAGTATTACAGAATCATAGAATTATTTGGGTTAGTAGGCACCTTAAAGATAATCTAGTTCCAGCCCTGCTGCCATGGGCAGGGACACCTTCCACTAGACCAGATTGCTCCAAGCCTCATCCAACCTGGCCTTGAACACTTCCATGGAGGGGACAGCTGGAGTTCACTGAAGTTCAACTGAGAGCAACAGAGATATTTGAATTGTGCATGCTTATTTAGTTAGCCAGTAAATCACTTCTTACACATCAGATCCTATATTTTAAAGTGTATTATAGCTCGGTAGCTCTTCTGACCTCAGTGAAGTGCTTTATGTTTTTCAGAAACATTTTCCAGTCTACCATGAAGCCCTCACAAAGATTAAGGTTCTTAAGAAGGTGCCTGAATTGATTGTCTGATAATGTAAAGCAGGAATTGTCAACTACTTGCCAAAAATCCAGTGCTTTAATGTGTCTTCTTTATCAAACAGAGAAAATGCCTGAGAAGCAAGGATTCCAATTATTTAAGCAAAACTAAACATTCCAAAAGAGAAGTCTTTTTTAGCAACCATTTAGCTGTTCATGTGGAAATACCTGAAACTGGTATGACTTTTACTTGCAGGTATTTTATCCATGAAGAAACAAAACACATTTCTCAGAACCTTTTTTAGTTTGAAGCTTTCTTTTCTTTTAAAAACAAGATACAATTGTTGAAATAAGAAAAAAAACCCAAACAACATTCCAAACATTCCAGAAAAGGTAGTTGTTGAGATAGAAAACAAAGAAAAATATTTAAGGGCTGCCCTAAATAATATTAAGTAACATATTTTAAATTAAACTCACCTGAGCATATCTCATTTTCCTTTTATTCCTCTCTCCTGCCCCTTTCATCGATTATCCATGGCAAGGCAAGTTTGTTTTCTATTCCCCAAAGGACTCAATAGTCCTTCATCCTCATTAACTTCAGCTCATCCTGAAGGCTTGCTTGCTTGCTCTCTTCTTGTCCTCCTTTGCACAAAATGGCCAGCCTGTACTGCATGGTAGTTTTCTAAAGGTTTCCCAGGGTAAATAGATTAGGTTCAGCATAGTTGCAGCAGAAGGCATGCAAGAGAGTAGTCCAAAGGAGTGTCAGAAATATCCAGGTCTAGAAAAGTTGTGGGTCATATCTACTCTCATTCTGCCTGGCTGATACTAATTTATCATGCCTCCTGGTTTAATTCTGCTCCTTATTTATGATGCTGCACATATCAATCTTAGAATCATAGGATGGTTTGAGTTGGAAGGGACCTTAAAGATCATCTAATTCCAACACAAGGCCCCATTCAACCTGGCTTTGAACACTTCCAGGGATGGAGCATCCACAGCTTCCCTGGGCAACCTGTTCCAGTGTCTCACCACCTTCACAGCAAAGAATTTCTTCCTAATGTTTAACCAAAATCTACCTCCTTCCACTTTAAACCATTACCCATTATCACATTGTTAAATCACTGGTTCTATAAATGTAGATGAATATTATACCTTTCAAAACTTCGAGTTAAAGTCCTATTAGTCTGCTAACACTCTAGCATATTGGTGCAACACAGCATTTTGATACATTTTAGCATTAGAACTGTTCTAAATAATGTTTTTTTTAATGTATGTTTTAATGTACATGAACCATGTCTATTGGGAAACAAATGCTACTATATTCAAAGGACATTGGAAAGGAAACCTTTGATTCCTGAAGACAATTCTTTAACTTCTTAATATGAAAGTTTTGTCTTTGCTTACATACTGAAAGTCTTATGGGAAAAACCAAGCACCGAGTATATAATATGCACTGTATCACATATGGTGAAAATGAATGGGGAATGGTTATACTGACCCAGAGGACCTGCCTGAACTCTTAAGCTATTTGTCGTAAAACTTCAAAGGTCTGTGGTCAGTTGTAGAAATATTGTGGATAGGATGTGATAGGGTTGTTGGTTTTTTTCACCTAGCTGGACTCTAGGAACTGTGCACTCAGATCTGCCTCTTTCTAAAAAGAATAGTTTTTTATAAGCTTATGTCATTAGAGTCCATCATCACAGAGGTGGCAGCAACTATTACTCAAAAAATGGCTCAGAAGAAAATAGAGAAGTAAGGGAAATGAGAAGTTCTGCTTTTCTATAGCAGGGTGGAGAAAGTCTGGCTTTCCACAGAGAAAATCCCTTGGTCCCTGAAGTTATATTAACCACCAAATGGTATCCTAAAAGACTAAATGGACAATTTGTTCATGCCAAAAGTAATTTTTCAAATCACAACCTCAGCAGACAAAAGTGTGACCTTCCCCATTACCAAGTCACACAGGGATGAGAGGACAGATACTGTCTTCTATTAAAATTTAACAAACACTAACCTGTGCTATTGAATTTATCTATATCTTCTTTAAATAATGCAGAGCACAGGAAGGATTTTTTTCCCCCTTACTATGAAAAATGTAAAGTGATTGTATAAATATTTCAGTATCCTGTTCAGTAGTTAGTCTATCTGGCCAAAAATGGCAATGTGGCCTCAATAAGTTTTCAAATATCACAGGAGTCTCCAAAGAATTTGAAAAGAGATTTTTGGGCGCTTGCACCAATGACGTAATTAGTGAGGTCTTTGTTGGAAGCCTGTGTCATTTTTAACTGCAAGACAGAGTGCACAGGTTGACATTTGATACGTGCAGCCATTGATGACAGGAAATTTCTACACACGTCGTCTTCCCAGCCACTGTTCCCTTCCCCTCCCTCATGCAGGCAGCAGCTCTCCCATGGCCATGCTGAACTAATCAGGCTTTGGTCAGACTGAAGTTTCCTGACCCACATAATAATGCAGGAAGACAAGCACTGGTTTTGACACAAGGCAGGTGAGAGGAGCACATTGCAGGGGATATGGGGGTAGCAAGACCATTTTTGCAGGCATGAGCCTGGCTTTAAAACCAGAAGCTTAAACTAGACCTGAAACTGCAGGTCCAGATGAGGTGGCTCTACAATTCTCTGTGATCTTTCTTTCAAGATCTTTTTGACTATTTTTGACCATGCTTGAAAACAATCCTACTGTGGCATTAAGAATTATTCACTCTAGACGATGTTGCATTTCAGTAGGTTCTGACACAACAGTCTAAAACTACTTAACATACAGCATTTTTTTTTTCCATCCAGGGCTTTCAAAATTCTATAGAGATGTAGTTATTTTTATTGTTCTCATTTTACAGGTGAGAAAACCAGGAAACTTGCTGCTCGACAGCTAATACTGTCTGTATTACTGTAATACATATCTGTCTGTGTCAGAATCAGAAGTGGCAAAGGGCATAAAGGCAAATAGCTGCAAAGCCCCAGCTGACAGGTGCTAACTTCTGCAGCCACTGTAATGTGCTCACATCTGATCATAGGTCTCAATCCTCAGTTGCTACATGATCCTTTCATCTCACCCTGATAAAACCAGAGTGTCTGTCTGCAGTAGCACATTATGTCTCCGTGTAGCAAGTCTCAGCTTCAAAAACTTGACAGAGCTATTTGAAAGATGTGGTATTTACATACATGGGACATGATTTACAGACAACAAGAGCAGGAAAAAGGGTTTGGAGAAAGAGGAAGGTCCTGATAATTTGCTATTCACTTTTCCCTTTCCAAGCCTTATTTTCACAAAACTTCTATGCTTGATTTGATATGTTTGTTTTGTGGAGTTTCTGAAATACGAACCATTAAAGTCTGCAGTTGCCAGAAGATGCTATTTCTATGTATGCCAAGGTTGTTGGTGGCACTAATTAATAGCAGAAAAGTTTTGAAGACTTTGTGTTTGTTCCCAACCAGGCAGAAGAAATAACAGAAATTAAATAAAATGCAGTGACCACATGAAACTTAACTTGTACAACAAATTATAAGATGATGCAACTGTTTCTTTTATCTTAATTATGGTCTATTCTAATCTGAGCACAGCAAAACTTGCAGGTGGTGCCCCTGCTTTTGTCTCTTGGTTTTTAGATGCTCTGCTATCCTCAGTTGCTCTCAGGAAATCAAAATAGGAGCACTTGCTGTCACGAATGCTGATTCCTAAGCTAAGAGAAAACAACAGAATGAGTTATTAGTTGTTTTAGTTATCTCACTGTTGTCTGTACTAATTATTATGGTGTATTATTTGTACTGCAGCAGCGCTTCAGGATGTGCTTGCACTGTCAGTGTATAAAACCTGTTAATTCCAACCCAATCTCCTTCTCAGGTCTAAGCCAGCATTCTGATCAACTAGACACAACCACACTCTCAGAAGCAGATCCAGGCCAACCTCGAGGTGCTCTAGAGTCTCAAGACCTGCATTAACCCAGGCCAAAGTGCACAACCTTCCAGTCCATCAGCATTAACTTTGTGCTGTTTAATCACAGTACAGTATTTTGATCACAACCTATTGCTGAGCTCATCATCCCCAACGTGGTCAGAGGACGTGTAGGCTCCCAGCCTTGTCCTTGAACCTCCTTTTCATGTCACAGTGTAAACACAGAGTAACAGAATCTTAGAGAAGTAGACATTTCTTGTGCTAAGCACTGGTACTTTCCCTTGACTTTCTGCTTTCCCAAGATACCTCTGACTCGTAGGTGCTTAAGTGCTGCTGAGGCCTCCCAATACATCCTGGTTATTACACTTTTGAGAGAAAGAACCACCACACACAGTAAACTGCCTGCTAAGCTGTGGCCAGACACAAGCTAGGACATCCAGTACCACTCCGTGATGCACTTCAGGGTTGTACTGGCCCAGGTCTGTGCTCACTCACTATTTCTCCACCACATGGGAGTAAACCCAACCAGGTTCCATACACCCCTTCTCCTTATGCTTGAGGTAAAAGGGCTTGCTTTCCCCTCTCAAGCTGTGCTTCACTCTGCATGGTGTGACAGGCCAGGAAACAATTATTTTACAGGTTCTTGGCAGGACTCAGCCTCACTGTATCTCAGGCACTGGCTCTCCCTCCTTTGATGTGGCCACTGAGCTTCACAGAGGGCTGGAATATGTGGCCCAGCAGTTGCTGCCCTTGACTCCTGGCATGCCCTGTCCAGCAAGGGCTTCTCTCCTGATCACCTGTGGCCAGGCTGTACCCGGAAGCTCAGCCTACAGGCTCTGAGGGCTGCACTCACAACTTGCCTCATTTCTATCTGTCAGCTGAAACATCTGCTGGATCACAGACACTGGGGAATTTCATGTTCTGTCACGTCAGAAATTCAGTGGGTTACAGAGCTGACTACAGATAGCTCCAGGTAACAACAGTGAATATATTTTTGCATGAGATAACAGGATGGGGGAAAATAAGCTCTTGCATATGACTTGGGAATTTTTATTTTTTTTTTCCACAGGACTTCGTTACCAAACTAAATTAATTTTTATTCAAAGATGTTTTACCACTAAAAGACTGGAACATGGAATGAAGGGAAGCTTCACATATACAGAATATATGTGAAAACTATTTAGCATGAAAGACTGAAATGAGATTAATGACACCAACCACTACATGAAAAGCTACTTTTCACCTATGCCCTGTGACTTGTGACCACTTAATGAAAAGACACTTGGTACATTTTAAACAAGGATGTCAAACCTGTCTAATGAGTCTAGGATTCATCACCACAAGGGATACAATAGCAGGGGCTTCTCTGCTCTCTCTTACCCAGTATAGAGTATCCATTTGAGTCAGTTTATGGAATTTCCTACTGTTGAAAAACAGAGTCTCCAGACAATAGTATATGTGGGGTATTTTTGATACAGATCCATTGGCTCCCATGGAATTATTCCACATTAAGTCTACAGTTACCATTTATGGAAATGTTTGTAAGACTTAATAATTTTATAGCCAATTATCAGAACTATGCTTTCTCTATACACAGGTATTACAGTTCCTATGCTGCAGGGGAAATTTCTTTTGGTCTTACATTCAGCATTTTTGTTAGAATTATGGCCAAGGCAAGTCCTAGAGAACCAAGACATGACAGAGAGGATAGCTACACTACACAACCCTGATTTTCTTGTTTAAAACTGAATTACTGTAACATACTTTTATCATCTGCTTCCACTGTAAGTCACTGGGGACCAATGCCTCAGCTACCAATCACCAGAATATCCAGTTACAAGAATGCCTAATTAATGGAGAGAGCCAGCAAAACAAAGAGGAAGCTTTATAAAAAAGGCTGGAAAAGAACTTAACTATAGACCCCATATCTGCTAGTAAGAAAAAAAATATTCAAGAGCCCTGATTTTGCATCTTGCAGCTGCACAGCACTCCCACATACTACCCGTGTCAAGCTGGCTCCAATATTGGAGGCAGTGTGTGGAAAAGGAAATAATCAACACCATTTCAGCGGAGAAATAAATTGCCAAGTGGGCACTAAAATTTTAGTAATAAAACTAAATGCATATGCTAATCTAGTCTGTATTATTTAGAAAAGACTATTTTGGATCAAGAAAGGAATAATCTGCACCAAATTACAATGAATGGAGGTGTTTATCATCAAGAGGTCTTTGAGAAAGAAACAAGCAGCAGATTCCTATTAAGGTTCCAATTCATAAAAAGTTGATCACCCAATTAAAGGTGAACTGTGAAAAGACTTTGTTAATTTTATTTCAAAAAAACGAGTCTGGTCTGGCAGGCTTTGAAGAACAAAAGGCAGTGCTGCAAGGCATATGACCTTTGGGGGTCTGTTTGGTACGGGGAACCCCAGCTACCTAATGCTGGAGCAGGTCCTTTGTGTTCTTTAGCATCTACGAAAGAGATATATTTTTTTTAAACTCATATTAACACAGAGAATCAAAAGTTTTGCATGGCAGCAGCTTGGATCATTTGAAAATTATTGCTATTTTATAACCTGATTTCATTCTTCTATTTTGAACAGAATCTGTTTCACACACTTGCTCTATTCAATGGAAATTCAATAAATTAAACAAATTAGCAAACAAATATATCTACTCAAAGCATACATCTTAATGTAAGAGTCTATTTCACTCTCATTACCAGCAGAATCAATACATTACCTAAAATATTTTTCACTTCCATGCAGTTTTCAGTGTGTGTGTCTTCATTTCAACAGAGCTTCTTACATGCTTAAAGCGAAGTAAAAGCTTAAAAGCTTTGCTGGGTGTGACCCAAACGGCACTTAGGAGATGATCATACAAACCTGTTTAGAAAACTGCTCATGATCAAGGTGATAGTTGCATTCGTGTAGTATCTCGTGCAGGTCACATACTATTGTCACACAGCCATCTCTATTTTTATCCACTTCATGAAAGGCTGTACTGAAATCTTGGAAGTAATCCCTAAATTTATCCCTGATGAGAGCAGATGTTTATTTGTGAAATCAGATGAAAAAGGATACAACAAACAAATAGACAAAATAGGGGTGGAGGGGCAGAGAAAGATTTTGTGTTCATTTCTGTGTGGTAAGTTCATGTAATTTATTCAAAGACTGCCAAATTGTTCACAAATAAATCTCAAACCCAACAATCCCACTCCCATTTCATTTGCACGTGGAATTGCATGGCTCAGGCTTCTCATTGTAAACACTTGGGTGCTCCTTGGGTGATTAACTGGTTACTCTCCAGGTTCAGAAACGCAGCTACAAAACATTGTGCTCTCTTTTAAAGCCCCCACTGATCAGAGTTGCAATATATTTAGTGCAGCTGTTAAAATGCCAAGGGTGTGGCCGCAGACCTCCTGCAATTCCAGGCTCCTGAAACTTTGATGTGGTAAGAACTATCTCAACAAAAACACCTGAGCAAAATCTGGAGTAGCACAGGGCCTGGGCGATGCCCAGGGAAAGAAGTGCAGATCTTCTGCTGATTCACATGGACTTTGGATCAGCACATTAAAACCTCTCTGAGATACTTATCAGTTCTTAAACATGATCAAAATCTTGGCCCTTCCTCTCACTTTATTTTGTCACTTATGATTTCCTGACATTAGGGACCTTTTAATCAAATTTTGAGGAATTTTCCCACAGCCCTTGGAGTCCAGGAAACACCACTGTGTATGCAAATAGCATCATCTATCTTAAGAAATCTGAATTATGATATGACTTAGGTGGGTCGTTAGCAACTTTTTATACGCATCAGACCCATTGTACCTTCCACCATTGTATGGACTAAATCTGGATTACCAGGACTCTGTGTTTAACTAAGTTTCAGCTGGCAAGACACCATTTTTCAATGATCATAGAAATAATAGAAGTCAAAGAAAGGTTAGGGTTGGAAAGGACCTTGAAGACCATCTAGATCCAAATCCCCTGCATGGGCAGGGACACGTCCCACTAGATCAGGTTGCTTAGAGCTCCATCCAACCTGGCCTTGAACACTTCCAGGGATGGACCTTCCACAACCTCCCTGGGCAACCTGTTCCAGTGCCTTACCACCCCCATAGTAAAGAATTTCCTCCTAATATCTCCTCTCTTCAAGTTTTAAACCATTACCCCTTGTCCTCTTGCTACGTGCTTGTGCAAAAAGCCCCTCCCCAGTTTTCTTGTAGGCCCCCTTCAGGTATTGGAAAGCTTCCATAAGGTCACCTCAGAGCCTCCTCTTCTCCAGGTTGAACAACCCCAGCTTCCTCAGCCTATCATCATAGGGAAGGTGCTCCAGTCCTCAGTGATATTCCTTTCAAGTTCAGTGAAAGTATGGATAAATTCACAGCCTGCTTGAATAATTTTTAACAGTTTTAACTCAGCTCCCCATTCTATTCTGGATATCTGGATATCCTTCATTCCTCACAAAACATTTCAGGTCTGAGCTGCTGAACAGGGCACCATTGCTAGCAAAATTTTTGGGACTCCATGCCTGAACAAATAGAGCATCAGTGTATGCCATGACATGCTCTGATGTTAAATTAAATCCAAACACAGTTTCAGGTTAATGCCCAAGTAAGATACTTACAACAGGTTCAGTTAAATCAACATATGGTCTTCCCTTTCACGTTTTTCAACAGACTTGTGAGTGTCCTGCACTCTGTGAGGCACATCAGATCGTAACACATTGACATCACTGTGCTGCTGTGCTGTTGCCTCTGAAGCATATGCTGCTAAACAGAGAAAACAGATCTGAATTGGCCATATGGGCTTGGTATGCAATGCCCTCACTACCCAACAGGTGGTAACCATCATGACTTTCTGCATTGCGTCCTCTTCTGTACAGGCTCACCAAAGCCAGCTCACTTTATTCTGAAATAGAATGTTTTCTTTCTTAAAAAAAATTGTATTTCCAAGTATTATGTGATTCTCTGTGTTGTTTTTAAGAGCAGATTCATTGCATGCTCTAGAAAGTGTGCTTGACCTTCACTGTAAATTTGAATGCTTTTACGTTAAAAAAACCCCACAAACAAACAAAACCTCCCAAAAAAACAAAACACAAAACCACTAAAATATCACACTGGTTTCATATTCTAGAACTTGGTCTTTCTTTTGCTTACAAAGTGGTTTTTCTCAGCTCTGACCTTAACAAATCCATAAACAAATATGCAACATTCTTCACCATCCCAGAGCAGAGCAGAGGGCTCTGGCTCTGCTCTCTCCAACTGTGCCTCAAATCGTGGTGTTGACAAGTGCCCTAGAAACACAGGTCACACATTTCCATTGATTATTCTTTCAATAATAGTTCCTGTAAGCCAGCTTTTGAAGACTTTCTCTCTCCTCTAGTGCCAATAGGAGTTGACATTATTAGTGCCTTTAATTTGGGAATTCTTTTCCTGAATTTACAGCCCAGTATGTCCATTTTGTGTAGTAACACAAAAGCTACTTGCACTGATTGCCCCTGTGATGTGAAGTCTCATGTAACATCCACATGCTAACAGGCCTCTGGACACTCTTGTTATCTTTGTGGATGGCATATTTGTAATGACTCTTCTTTATCTTGTTGACAGTTAATCTTTTATGTTATTTCTCTGCCCTTACATTTGCATTTCTGTCTAATCCTACAACCCAGGTCCACTTGGACACGGTTTTTTCAGATTCCCCAATGGTTTTCTCTCCACTTGACATCTTCAGTACCTATTTATGCAGCCACAGTCACTTTAAGTAACGGCTTTTCCTACACTCTCCTCTGAAAACTCCAAGAATGGACTTTCACCCTAAAGAGGGTCTTTGAAAACAGGATCTCCTGTACAATGGTAAAAAAATGCACACTGTTAAACTCCTGTTGTGCCAGGAATTTTGCTTGGAGCCAGCAGAAGAATCAAAATTTGTAATTTTTTGTAAAAATGGATTAATGTGTGTGAAAACATAGTCCTTATGCCTGAAAATGTCTGTCCTGAAACATGTACATAGTCCCATTGGATGTAAGGACAGTTGTTTTTTTATCTTGATGTTGCTAATTGGATCTTCCATTCTTCCCATCATTACTCCTACATAATCTAGCTTCTTTACAAGCTTCTCTCTCACACCCAGAGTAATGTTCCTAGAAGTACACACTGCTGTGAAAATACTGCTCTATAGTCTGTATCCACTTTATCTCTGACACTAAAGATTTCTGGGTACTGATCTCCTGTGTTTATGGTTCCTTCACTAGGCTCACTGCTTTAACTGAGCCCAAGACTAGGTGTATTTTAGACCAAATATTAACTCTTTCTGCCTATAAACTTAAACTACTGTGTTTATCTTCACTTTTCAATTGAAGTTCATACAGTCCTTTAGTAGGAATTAGATTCTCAGTATTCACTCTCAGTTTCAACAGTCCTTCTTTGTATGTAGAGATTCCTGAGCCAGATTTTTTACAGTGTGTTTGGAGGTAACATTGACTGAACATCAGTTTTGAATGCAAAGGTGTTTATTCTCAGTTTGCAGCCCCTCTGTGCAGCTTGTGCATAGAACCTCAATTGTTGTATTGTTGGTTTGTGCACCTTCTCATAGATCTGGGGGTATGAAGGGTATTCATTTGGCTGTGCTTTCCCAGTCGCAAGGTCTTGCACAATAACTGCATATCTTAGAAAAGATATGCAGAATTTCTAAGCTCCTGGGCATAATGTGAGCCTGTGAATTCTCATATATTTAACTTTGGCTACTTCTTGGAAATAGCTCCATACTCCTCAAAACTCTCCTAGGTTTTCTTTCCTGACAGACAGCATGTTCTGCTCCCCCTCTGTTTTTTCTGTACTGTCCTAGCTCAACAGAACAAATTTTTCCTTTTTTTCTTACCTTTTTAAAAATTATTACTTATTTTCTTGCCTTCCTGGTATCTTTTCAGTATCTTTGGAACTTTGATGCCTGATCACTTAAAATGGAATCTTGGAAAACGTCATAGCTATCTGACTGATCCATTATTTTAAGATCAGCTAAAAATTCTTCAAAGAGTTCCTCCTTCTGCCTTCTCATACGAAACTTGTGTCTTTCAAAAGTTCAAGTTTCCTTGGAAATGAGTTATTCCTTCAACTTATTTTCTATAGGGGCATAGGTTGTCCTCTCACCCTGGCTTGGTTTCATGCCATTAAAAACTTTGGTAGCTCCTGCTCCTGTAATACTCCAGAAACTACTTATGAGCTTCCCTATGATTAATCTAGCCACTGTACATAGGTTTCAAAGTATGATGTGAATTTCTTCAAGGAAACTGCAGTATTGCCAGCACACTTTAGAGTCTCTAAAAGCCCCTAAAGAGCTATCACCTTTTCTCTCATTTTCAAATATCTTTTTTTCCAGTTAATTCCTTCCTCTATTTCACATTCTGCTCCTGTTACCACGTGGTACTTGGTTTACACTCAAAGCAAGGCTTGTACTGGACAGAGCACAGAAGTGTGCTGCAGAGGGTGCACACCAGTCAGAGAGCACTTGCACTGCACTCAGGCTGGCTTTACTGTCTTGAATCCCCCTGTATCTAATTACTGACTAACCAGCTCAGGCTCCTTCAACCTCCTCTTAGATATGAGACCCCAGAGATCCAACATCTACTAATTACATCTCTGCGTTTTATTTTCTGTTATGTTCAGAAACCTACAGACTTTGCAGACGTTTTGTCCTGACAGAGGGTTTGCTTTTGTTGTTGGGTTTTCTTTGAGTTGCTCCTATTGGCACTAGAGGAGAGACAAAATCTTCCACTTAAGTCTTCCCAATAAAAGTAAAGGCTGAAGTAAAATCAAAACAGTTTTGGAGATTCATATTTTTGGAAAAATTGAAGCATTCAAAATTTTTGGCCTGATAAAAGATTTCCAAGCAGTAATTATACCACTCAGAACAGCAAATATGTGAGTGGAGAAAAATCAGGATTAAAACCATAGATCAAGTTACATTGCCAATAAATAATATTTTCTTGCAAACGTTTTGTATTTTTCTTGAAGAGCTGGAGAGCCACTGTTCAGTGTCTGTTTCTAATTTGGGCAATTTGTTCCTGTGAGTTACAACAAAAGCAAAAGCAAAATAAAAATATTGCACAGCAGTATGCTTTGAATTGCAAGATGTCCAGAGCTTTTGTGTGCCTCACAGTGTGTAATCACAGGGCACCAAAACTGCTCCAAAGCTGTTAGGATGAGGTTCGGAGCCCTTGCAGGAAGCCAGAAGAAAGGGCACAGACCGGATGCAGCCACGTTGCAAATAGAAACAGGAGAGTCTGAGCAACATCACAGAATGGGGAGTGAGTGCTGCTCCCAGTGCTGCCGAAGTGGGTCCTGTAACCAGCAAACTCACATCAAATACATCCTCCTAGTCTGAATTTGAGTGGAATCAGTTTTCCAACTCAATGAGAATTAAGTACGGGCTGAGACCTGTGTGAATCACCAGGTTTTGCAGCCACTGCATCCATTTTCCTGACCAAAAGCATGTCTCCTTACCCTGACCTTTACAGCAGAAAGGCACAGTGCCCACCTGTGTTTCCTGTATCTCAGCTGTCCTAGGTAGTCCTGGAGAAAAGGCTGACACTTGGCTGGATCTCTGCCTTCACAAACATCACATGGGTGGATTTAATCCATCAGACAATGACTCTGAGGTGTTCAGAGGCCTGGATTCAACTCCTCTTGCACTTCCAGCTTTCTGAGAGAGAAAACCAGACAGGAACTGCTACCACAGGACTGCTCTCACTGGCCAGGATGTGGCTGAGGAAATGTGGGAGATGAGAACATTCAGAGGAGCAGGGAGTCAACAATAATTGATAACAAGACATACTTTTGCAGACCACGTGCAATTATCCTGTGAACTCATTCCCAAAGGAAGATGCAGATGCCAGAAGTTTCAAAAGATTAAGAACAGAACTGGATTTCTTTCATATATAAAGAAAGAAAAGCCAGAATCTAACAAACAAATGGAACATAATTTTTTAAAGGGAAATAAAAATCCCATCTGCAGACTTAAGCCAAACTGTAATTGCCCAGGATGAGGCAGCCCCAGTGAAGGGGACAGAATATACCATGTCCATCGATTAGGTGGTTGCTCCACCTCAACCAGAAACATCTGGCTCTCGTCACTAGCAAATAACTAAATCCAGTTATACTTGACCCAGTTTGCCAAATTCCGTTGTCCTCCAAAGTAGGGTTAAGCAATTGCTATGCAATGGTATGTGTGCATTTGAGTGTCTAGTTGCCATATACACAGCTATACATAGCTGTTGTTCTGGTAGGCTCTCAAAAGTAAATAATTCTAAATGATGCAGACCTGCCAGCATGTCACATCATGACTGTTTTATTTTTACCCAGCATGTCTTTCCCATTGACTTAATTACTCTCCAGCTGCTTCAGTATGAGGATTTGCATCTTTGAGCCACACTGCATAATTTCTGCTTGCAGCACAGCATCTTCCCTACTTGCAGAGCTGCTTCTTATTTATAGCACTGAAGGCAGGGCTGCCTTGCACTCAGCATTGCACTAACAGGAAAGAAACACAGGGCTCATGACCAGAAGAGCTCTTCATCCAAGTGCAAGACAAGAGACAACGGGCTGGTACAACAAATGGAGAGGAAGAGTCCTACATGAGACAGGCCCTAAGTTTCACATCAGACAGTTACAAATAGAGTAATAAGCAATGCCTGCAACACAGCAGCTGCCCAACCATCTCTGTTGTATGTCGTGCATTTTTTTACAGGGGGAGCATCATCAATACCTTTGGGTGTCATAAGTGCAGTTTATGCCAGAGAAGTGCAACGCAGGTGGGAGAGCTGTGATGCCGAAGAGAGAGTTTTGCCCTTGATTTCTTCAGCCTATTTGGGATACTGAAAAACAGAATTTAAAAAAGCAAGGTAAAAAGGCAAAAGCCTTAGTTTACAGCTTACTCTCTCTGTTTTGTGGTGGGTTTTTTTGGTCTAATTATTTCCCAAGCTGCCCCTTTATCTGCAAGACAAGGCTGCTCCTCTTTGTTTACGAGTGTATCGCCTCATCCAACAATGTCATGGGGAAACATCATTCTTATAAATAATAATTTATCAGTTCCTACAACTTTCTCAGCACAAAAGGAAGCAAATCCCTGCTCTTGGGGGCATATTTATACATATTATTTGCTCCTGAGAGTTTATATTCCTAAATAAAAATGAAACCAAACAAAAACAAATTAAGAAAACAGTTCAGGAGAAGACTGAAAGCACAAGCAGAAAACATGATTAGCATCCAGGTGGTGTCTATCCACAACCTGGAAATATAGTTTTAACAGCACTGTACTGGGGCTTAGGATTCTCCTGCTGCCTTGATCTGCTGGCAGGTGCAGGAATCCTGCAGCAGCAGCAGGCTAATCACTGTTGACTCACTAGGGCAAGCATGGATCATTAGACTTTAGTCTGAGGAGGATATAATTTTGTCATTTGTTTGTCAAATGCTCTTCTCAGGAGCAACGACCTATTAACTCTGTGAGTGTTGATTTTGTTTGAGGCAGAGACTTCTCTTGCTTGGAGACAAGATGCTCATTTCTGTCACATGGAGGCAGGGTCCTTCCTTGTCAAGGTTTTTTACAAGAACCATTTACTAACGATTTAACTAGTTGCTAGAGGGATGTGACATCAACTGTGATTGCTACTTGGCCCTCATCCAAGGACAGGGTAGGATATGGGATCACAGTGTCCCTATGTGCCCAGCCATTCCAGCTGCTAGAAAAGCCCCTGTTGAGTGTAATCAGGTAGGTCTAAGTCTACATTGCCTAAAGCTCAGCCTGAGAAGCAGAGACTTGCAGGGTGAATAGACCCGTATTTGCTCCTCTCCCTCAATCTGAGCTGACAGCAGCATCAGAACTGGAACCAGAAGCAGAGATGATACCAATAAACAGGCCAGGGAGCGCTCCAGGCATGGGGGCCAGCTGGTACATCTCTGCTAGTGAACCTTCTTAGCCACCAAAAGGGAGCAGCTGCCTGCAAACTGCCTGTTAGGAGTGGTCCTTGAAGCATTCTTGCTCCCAAACGGTGCTGGGAGTGAGCAGGGAAAACATCAGCTGACACAGCCCAACGCGAGGCAAGGACTATTTTGGCAGTCTAGCAGCACGGGTGACTGAGTCTGGGAAAGCCTCTGGACATTCTCATTTGTCAGTATAGATGCGGCCATAAAGTCTGTAAAATAAGTAATATAGGCCTTGGAGAATACCTATTAGAAAGTCTCACAGTGTACACTGAGCTAGGCTTAGAATCATAGAATATGCTGAGTTGGAAGGGACCCACCAGGATCACCAAGTCCAACTCCTGTCCCTGTGTAGGGCACCCCAAGAGTCACAGCATGGGCCTGAGAGCATCATCCAAACGCCTCTTGAACTCAGGCAGGCTTGGTGCTGTGACCACTGCCCTGGGGAGCTTGTTCCAGTGCTCAACCATCCTCTGGGTGAAAAACCTTTTCCTGATATCCAACCTAACCCCCCCCTGATTCAGCTTCCTGCCATTTCCCTGAGTCCTGTCACTGGTCACAGCAGTGAAGAGATCAGGCCCTGCCCCAGCTCTTCCCCTCGTGAGGAAGCCATGGACTGCAGTGTCACCCCTCAGTCTCCTCAGAGCTGAATAATCCAAGTGACTTTAGCCTCTCCTCATAACACATCCCATCCAGACCCTTCACCATCCTCGTGGCTCTCCTTTGGATGCTTTCCAAGAGCTTGATGTACTTTTTATATTGTGGTGCCCAAAACTGCACACAGTGCTGAAGATGAGGCCTCACCAGTGCAGAGCAGAGCAGGACAAGCACCTCCCTTGACCAGCTGGCAATGCTCTGCTTGATGCACCCCAGGACATGGTTGGCCCTCCTGGCTGCCAGGGCACACTGCTGGCTCATTTTCAGATCTGCTTATCTCCAGTAAATCCAGGGAGTAACGCTATGAATATGCTTGGTCCAGTACCTTCCCAGATTTCTTTTCAGAGGGTTGGATGGTTGTTTTTTTTTATGAAATTACATTTGCATTGTACACAGTAACAGCTTAACAAACTAAACACAAGAATAGAAAGTTATATGCTAAGCTCATAAATAACTTACACTCTCTGATTTCTCTTACATGCAGAATTTTATTTTGCTGCTTCTGCTGCTCTTCCAGCATTAAATGTTCTTTTGTTGCTTATTATAATGTGGTTGTAAATGTGCACGTAAAAGCTGTCTTCAGTGCTAGGTGCTGTGTCAATGGATGCAAACTATCCCCAGCTTCTCTAAAAACTCCTGGTGAGTAAGATACCCTTTTGGATCTGTATCATACCTTGAAAAAGAAATTATCTTTTTAAATATTCATGTGTTCTTCACATAAAGGCATTACAGATGTCCTTAAGTGACTTAACAGCTTAAATCTCACTGACTTCCCTCCCTTATAGAGGTGCCGTAAGCACACAAAGAGCAAGTGACTTTATATGAGACTTGAAATAAAGGACTTAGGCATTGTAATCACAGAGTTGAGGACCAAACTGTCAGGAGTATTCTCCAGCTTTCAGTACTTCTGCCTTTCTGTGTCTGGCTTGAGATGCAGAGACTTGGGCTCCTAAAAAGTCAGTCTCAAGTGTTTCAAACTGGTCACACAAGTCTGAGATGCTAAGAATTGTAATATCCTTCAGAAAAATAGACTTAGCTTCATAAATAGTTTTTATACTTTCTTAGGTATAAACCACCCCATAGGCTTTTTGCCCTGCAGTTTCTCCCCCTGCTAGTGCTCTGATGCATGGCAATGCTTCATTTAGGCTCACCTTTACTCTATTTCCTTTATTCAAGTTACAGGTGTATCAGGCATGTAAGAGATTGTAGCTGTTCTATAACAGGAGTGAAGTTGCACAGCAGATAACCACATGAAAAGGATGATCTTCAATGTACCATGGCATCCATGAGGATGGAAAGTAAAATCTAATGGAGTAGAAAATAATGCAGAGATGGATCAGTGTTAAGAAAAAAATATACAGTTAATGCAGTTTGAAGCCAAAATGGTTCTATATGGTTCTATACTCAGGTTCTATATGTTAGAGGGTGTGATTATTTTTTTTAAATAGACCTGTAATGAAGGCAGCTTTTTATATAATGTCACATACAGCTGACATCTATGCCATTTCAAACACAGTTTATAGCACAGCTCCTCTTTGTTGAAGGCAGACAAGTGTTTTCCCCCACTTCACAATAAATTACTTTTCTATAAAAACATTTCATGGTATTACTTGCCATCTTTACACAGCATGAAATTACCTTACTTTCTTTTGTTATGTATTTGATATGTAGCATTTTTCTTTTGACTGAATCACTTTTATTTAGGTTGAAAATATTGTAAATAAATGCAGTGCTCTGGAAAGGAGAGGCTGGTAGCACTGCCTTCAGACAGGTATGCAATGCAGACCCTTTATGGAAGCTTTGTCTGCAGTTCCCTGCTGACCCAAGACACTCAGAACTGACTTTCACTCATCGCAGACAGAGGGAGGCATTTTGTGTATAAACACAACTGATGAAAAACAACTCAATTTAACCAGTGGGCTAAGATGCCATTACCTGTTAAACTAAAGGGATCAGTAATACTGAAGCCAAGGGAAAGTCCTGCAGGAAAGTGATGGATCTAATTGTATTCTTGAGCTTAGTATGATAGTGTCATGTTCTGAGGTCACAACCATAACGAAATAAAAAGATTTCCTTTGCAGTGTAATCTATTGTCATTCACTGCACTAGCAAAGGCTCTGTTAATCCTATAAAAGATGCATTATTGCAAGAGCTAATCATCTGGAGTTGTCATACCTTGCCCAAAGCTGCTTAAATTCTTCCAGGGTGATTGGAATGCCAAATGGAACCAGGCTTTCTTCAATTCCCTTGGCTGCATAATGTCATTTCCTTCACTGTCAAATTCCTGAAAATTCTGGAACGCAAAAGAAATCATCACTAACAAGAACCAACAAGTTTGACAAAATGTTTGATTTCTCTACAAGCTTAATGAAAAAGGGAAATCACGCATGTCCGAATTTAATCTTTTAATGTTTTTTTCATTTGATTTTTACAGTTTCTTACTTTCTGCTATGGATGTGCAACTCTAAAAGCTTGGACAGGGATTGACATTACAAGTGTTCCAGTGAAGAAATTTCCATGTGGAAATTTTCTTACTGAGGGAAAACACAGGTGATATGAGCATGAGAAGCATACACAGAGCTCTGGGTTTGGCCATTACTGAAGAATGCCAGGGCTGGGAAATGGCAGACCAGCTGATTGTGTCTTCAACCTGTTCTAATCCTAATACAATTAGATTTTGTTTGGGGTTTACCACTCATCTTGCAAACTGGGACTGCCAGTACAATTACCTGAGTTACACAAACATTTACAAAAAAGTTATATTTTGCCTTATGCCACTCTGTTGTCCTAAGAATTGAAAATATTTGTCCAAATATTGAAAATATTCAACAAGTTAAAACAGATAAAATGTTGGAAATAATCTTTATAGGACAGTTCTGCGAGACTGTCTTTGTATGGTGTCAACATTGCAGCCAATGCTTCCCTGTGCTGGGCTAGGCTGGGTGTCAGCACAGGAGGTGGTGTGTTTGTGTGTAGCATGTAGTCAAAGAGGCCCCAGATGAAGCCTGTTACTACTATTACAACAGAAACATTCAATAAAACCAACAATAGTAAAATATGATAATTTTTTTAGAAATAAATAATAGCTCATACTACATAATCAACATTATGAAAATGCAATATTATTCCAATTGTTTACTTTTTTTTATCACATAGTAAGTTTTTATCATTAATGAGCTATTTTGCAAGGTTCTGTTTGAATATTTATAGAATCTGAAGATCAGCATTGCATAATGTTCTGAAATTTATTAGTGCTGCTTGTTTATTTAAAGAAAACATTCTTCTTACCCTTGCTAGGTCATGCCATCTAGTTCTTGCTTTGATAACAAGGTAGTAATGAGCGTGATCACAAACTAGCTCTGCATCCTTTATCATCTGTTCTGTTTTTTTCTCAGAAAACAGAGAAAAGAAAATAAAAACTAACTACGTGTTACGTTAGTTGGATCTTTAATCTCCACAAGTTTCTTTCTCTTTTGTTATTCTTCACGGTAGTGGTGGTTTGGTTTCCTAGTTTCTATGATACCCATTAAGGACTGTTACTTCACATCTGTGTAAACTTAATTCTTTAAATACTGCCTTATTTCCCTAGCTGCAGGTTAGAGAAGATATTTTAAATTTTGTAATTCCCTATTTATTTTCAAATCAATGTTGTTCAACTCTCTCTCAGACTCAAGAGCCAGAATGGATCATTTATACGCAGAGAAGGAAATGTTAATTATCTCAGAAACAATTATATTCTGGAGTGACTCCAAGAAGATTATCCTTGATTTACATCAATAACATAGATCAAAGTCGTCTTTGTGAGTCACCAAGGCATGGCTAGAAAGTGTGAGGAATAAGACCTTCATTTCCAACTGCAGCCATCATTACAAGTGCCTACATTTTGGGGATCTGGTGCTTCTGGTTGAATCCAACTGTTGAGAGGAGTATGGATGCCTCAGAACAGGACCCACCACAGCTGTCGCACTACAAGGAAAATGAAGGAAATCTAAATATAGGTTTGTACACCTAAATATAGGTGTGCTGGGCAAGGACACACCTATATGAGAACTGAGGGGATCTGAAGTCTCACTGCTCTCTGAAATAGCGCACCTTCCTTCGCCTGAGAAGAGCAGCCCTCCTTTTGATGCCCGGTTCTCTTTAGCCTTTCCAAGATGTTCCAGTTAGCAAGCTGAGGGAAGGCTGGTCATTTCTCTTAACACACAGCTGCCCACCTCATGCTGTGTCCTAGCACCTGTTTCTCCTCCAGCTATTGCTTTGGAAGGAAATGCTGCTGACACATGGCTTCAGAGCCCGGTTCAGTCACGCTCTGGGAAGAAATTCCTGGAGCCAGATTCTCAAATGAGAGGCAGAGGAATATTGGCTCTGCAGACCAGGCAAGATGTGGTAACTACTTCTGACCTGCCCGCTGAGTTCCTGTACTACCCATGGCATGTGCAGACCAGAGCTGGAGAACTGTAACACTGCAAACTCAGCCACTTCTGAGATCCTGGGGCTCTGGGCCTTGCCAGCTTTTGCTGAAGGCTCCATTTGGATTTAGAAAAACGAATGCCACATTAATCAATTTTAGGTGCCTGAAAACGTTCTGAGCTTTCTCTCACTCCCACTGTTTGAGAGAAGCCTCCATAAGTCTAAACAATAGACCAATAAAAAGACTCTGAAAACTTATCTGGAAAAATGCCAGCACTGTTAAGGTTTTCAGTCTCTGTATTTTTTTTTCTGCATTTCTGAAACAGTAATAGGATTTGAAACAAGGAAATTCTGGAGCTAAATTCAAAATGTTTCTATTTCCAGCTAAGTCCAAATTGACACAGAAATGAGAGCACGACAGTAAATGGACTCAGACTCCAACTGTTAGCAAGACTCAATCATCACCAGTTTCATCTCTTGTTTTAGACTGATGTCCTTGATTCACTCAGTGGTCCAATTCAAAGAAAAAGAAAAGCAAACCAAGCAAATAAATATTACTAACATCAGAGCCAACAGTAATGCTGTAAGAGACAAATAAAAACTGGGAAACAAGCCTATGTGTATATATCACATCTTCACTGCCACAGTGGAGAGGAGTTGCTGATCAGGAGCTTTTTCAGTCCTACTGTATCCTGTCATTATTTTTATGAATTTTTCTCTATTTGCATAGTTAAACAGAGTTTCACACTGGGTTTTTGGAATTAATTTTTTAGCACCTAGATGCTATTTATCATTAAAGTTAAGCTCAAACTTTAAAATAACAGACATTTTAAGCAGCATCATTTCTTGCAGGGAGGCTGCAGCACTGTTCTCCCTATCTTCCAGCCACTCCACCGTGCTCCTGTGCACCTCACCTGATCTTGTCTGCTCTTGGTATCCTGGTGACATAAAAGTCTGGAGCATGGGACCTTGACAGGCTGGAGAGGTGGGGCAATGCCAACCTCATGAAGTTCAATAAAGCCAAGTTCAAGGTCCTGCACCTGGATCTGGTGAATCCCAAATACAAATACGGGTTGGGCAGAGAAGAGATTGCGAACAGCCCTGAGGAAAAGGACTTGGGGGCTGGTTTATGAGAAGCTCAGCATGAGCCAGCAACGTGCATTTGTAGCCCAGAAAGCCAGCTGTATACTGAACTGCACCAAAAGAACCATGGCAGCAGGTCAAGGGAGGTGATTCTCCCCCTCTACTCTGCTCTGATGTGACCCCACCTGGAGTGCTATGTCAAGTTCTGGAGCCCCCAACATAAGGACATGGATTTCCTGGAGAAAGTCCAGAGGAGGGCCATGAAGATGATCAGAGGGCTGGAGCAGCACTGATCTGAAGACAGGCTGGGAGAGTTGGGGGTGTTCAGCCTGGAGAAGAGAAGGCTCTAGGGAGACCTGATAGCGGCCTGATAGTATCTGAAGGGGGTACAGGAAAACTGGAGGGGGACTTTTACAAGGTGTGTAGCAGTAGGAAAAGGGATAATGGATCAAAAACTGGAAGAGGGTAGATTTAGGTTAGACATTAGGAAGAAATTCTTTAGTGTGAAGGGGGTGAGACACTGGAACATGTTGCCAACGGAAGTTGTGGAAGCCGCTTTCCTGGAAGTACTCAAGGCCAAGCTGGAGGGCCTTTGAGGAACCTGGCCTAGTGGGAGGTGTCCCTGTCCATGCAGGAGGGTTGGAACTAGATGATCTTCAATGTCCCTTCCAACCCAAACCATTCTATGATTCTATGACTTTAACCCAGCTGTGGTTTCAATATCAGATTTAATGGAGTAACAAATCACTGAGAACTTGGTAAAGCTACCCAACTTCAGCTTGATAAACATGTATTTTAATACTCTCTTTTTTTCAATTATACCCAATAGAAATTTTCACACAGCATATTCCTTTCTGCAAACATATCAGATTACTGCAGGTACTACACAACTTTTTCTTTCTTACTTGTGAGATGGCACAAGCCGAGAAGGTACCTCCTTAGTTTCTTGGATGTGAAACAGTTGATAGAATTCTTGGAAATGTAGCATAGAGGTCAGGTTCCTTCCCAACAAACCAAGAGGGAGCAAGAATTCCTCATTTCTGAGATAAAGCAGAAAGCTGCCAAAAGAATTGCCAAAATCAAGCATGTTGATGATACCATCATGGTTAGTGTCTGTTTCATGGGAGGCAGAATAGGTGTCCCAACAAGGAATATTTAAATATATTTAACACCTCAACTACATAGTTTTAAACGTAAATAACAAATGTTTGCTCTAGATTTGTTTTGACAACAGACAAACTTTTAACACAGTTTGAGAACACAAAGCATTTATAGTACTGCCTTAATAAACACTTGGGATAGTCCGCAGTAAACTGCAGCCTTATTGCTTTCATCTCAAGCATGTACAGAACTGAGCACCAAAAAGTCACCCCCATACAAGCTGACAAATGAACCTCCACTTTCCACCAGTACCATACTGAGAGGTACCTCATTTCCACCTCAGCACATACTTTGAAAACCTGTAATGAAGAGAGACTTTACAGCAATTGATCTGCCAGCTGAACAGCTTATCCCATTAAAACAGGTGCAAAGTGTTCAAACACCTTTAAAATGGTGCAGTTGTTCAGAAATCTGAAGTGATGCTGGTCAATATGATCAGCTTTGCTAGGGGTGTTTAAGCTGGTTTGAACAGAGGATCCCTTTTGTGAATGCTGACCTTTCCACTTGTCCCAGGGAGCAGGGATAGGATGGGATGAGAGGGACTGAGCAAAAGGCTAACAACTGCAGCTTCTCTCCTCTGTAAAATGTGATGTCTCTTACTCTGTGAATATCCATGGTGGGAATTCAAAGAGTACATTCTAATGGTAATTACTGAAAATAACAAGCAAATGTAAAGAAGCTGGAAAACACCTCCTGGTTAAGATTGTATGTTGAAAACTTTAGGGACTAAGAATTTCTCCTTGAAAGATCATTCTTATTAATAGATGGGCTGTTCCATGAATAGTAGAGAGTTATTAATTTCTAATTGCAAAACGTTTAATAGCTTTGCTCACAAAAGGATGGGAAAAAATAACTCAGATCTTATTTTTCTGGCAAAAGCTACAGAGGAGACAATTAGGGGGAAAAAAAAGAAATTTTTGCCTTGAAAACTGAATGTATTTAAACTGGAAGTTTCTGAGAACACAGAAGACATGAAATCCAATGTAAATTTTACAGTCACTTTCCAGACAGCTTCTCCAAACCAACTTTTAGAACAAATGTTATTATCAAAATCACAACCAGCTTTACTGCCAAAAGCAAACCACGGTTTGATGAATTTACCCCACAGACTTCCCTCAGCTTCTCAATAAGTCGACTGAGATATTCTTCAGCAGCCACCTAGTAATATTTAGCATCATTTACTCCGTGTTACATAATATAGCTCCTGGTCTATTCAATCTGGCATCTGCAATAATGAAATCAAATCATAGCAAACATTGAAAAGATTATACTAAACATATGTGATAAATGGCACGTTGTGGTTTGGACAGTAGCTCTATCACACAACCCCACCTGAGGGGGAAGGAATGGGGAAGAGGAAAGGAGACCCATGGTTTGAAATGAAAACAGGTTTAGTAGAATAGTAACAATGAGCTAATAGGAACGCCAATGCTAATGTAGGATATGAAGTTATACTCAGCTCCAGACAGCAGCTGGGAGCTGTGTGCTTCCAGCAGGGCAGGCTGGATGCCCACCTGCCAGCACCTCAGCTGCAGTGAGGACATGACAGGCACAGCAAGTGGAGAAGGAGGCCTCAGGCATGGAACAGCCAAAAAGGCAGACAAGGGCCCTCTCTGGTAGAAGAAGAAATGTCCCTCCAAACTTCCCAGTACACAGTGAGGGTGACATTTATGGCGTGGAATACTTGGGTTGGCCAGCTTGGGTCAGCTGCCCTGGGCATGGCCCCTCCCAGCCCCCTGCACCTACTGGTTCAGAACTACCCTCGACCTTGGTCACTATAGAAACCTGCATACCAGAGCTGGGTATCAACAAAAACAGCACATCTTATCTCTTCTTTTCTCACAGAATTGGACTCTGCAGCCTCTGAAAACTACAGTTTCTCTAAAAAGAAAAATTATTTTAGAACTCTGTCCCATAAAAACCAGAACACACAGTAATGGAACACAAACAGAATGAGAGACCCTCCAATAGCATTCTGTACAGCCCAAATGTCACAAAGTCCAATAGCTGTATGCAGTGTTAGTTGTGTGCACCCAATTTACAGTAATGGCCTCAGCTTCTATAGTTTTTCCAGCACAAGGTGAAGAAGAAGATCTCAGCTGAAGAGAGCACAGCTGAGACATGGTCTTTTTCTTTTGTTTTAGCCTTCTCTGGTACCTGGTTGCTTTGAGGCAGGGAGGTATCAGACTGGAGGAGGAGAAAAGGAGTACCATGAAAGCTGTGACTTGCTGTCATACATCCCATCTGTCTCAGTGAGGGAACACAGAAGCTGCAGCAAGTGTCAGAGAAAGTAATTTTTTATGTCTTTGACTGTGTAGCACAGCTGCTGCATGCTAGACCATCTCCCTGGGAGCAATTTTATCCTGGCTAAGGCCTCCTCCAGTCTGAACCCATGTGAGCTATTTCAGGAGATCTGCCATCAAAACACTCCTGTCTTAACAGAGCATCTCCCCTGAAACTCTTTTACCTTATGTTCTGTTCTGAAAAAAGTCAGCCCTGCACAAACAACAGTTTCGTATTGTCACAAGTTTATTATCCCGCAGCTCAGCAGGATTGGGAAGGGGAGACATCCTGGTACTTCCTGCACATCCCAGCAGGACATCCTGGTACTTCCAGTCCGGGATTGGGAAGGGGAGACATCCTGGTACTTCCAGTCCTGAAGGATTAAGGTAGTTTTAGGCCACAGAAAAGCCACTTTGGTCATTGTTCCAGATCTAACTCCTTCTGCTCATTGTGCAGTGATACTCTAGGAACCTGTTTTGCCTCACTTCTGGGAGAAATGAGACTAAGTATCTTTTGTAGCCTCTTGAGCATGTTAAGAGTTTTTCTGCAACATATGAGCCATGTAGAGGAGTAAAGTAATTCACGTCAAATTTTAAACTGGAAAAAACTTGGAAAGAAAAATCTACACACTGACATTTCATTACAGCCTACTCCTGATTGATAAGAAAAATGCTAAATTAATGGTCTGTTCTAAAGGAACATTTCTCTTCTTTTTAAAATATTTACATACACTGACACACAAGAGCTGGTACAACTACTCCAAAGAATCACCATATTGTATTCACCACATTATTTTAACTTCTCCTGATTTTACCCTTTAAATCCTGCTTCCCCCTACAGACAAGCAGTATCCTTTCTTTTTTTTTTTTTTTCTTTTTTTTTCAGTTTCTATTGTAGTCTAGTAAAAAATAATTGTGCTCATGTTATCTTCCCACTAAAGCTTATAAGAAATTCAGGTGGCCTCTGAAAACTACAGTTTCTCTAAAAAGAAAAATTATTTTAGAACTCTGTCCCATAAAAACCAGAACACACAGTAATGGAACACAAACAGAATGAGAGACCCTCCAATAGCATTCTGTGCAGCCCAAATGTCACAAAGTCCAATAGCTGTATGCAGTGTTAGTTGTGTGCACCCAATTTACAGTAATGGCCTCAGCTTCTATAGTTTTTCCAGCACAAGGTGAAGAAGAAGATCTCAGCTGAAGAGAGCACAGCTGAGACATGGTCTTTTTCTTTTGTTTTAGCCTTCTCTGGTACCTGGTTGCTTTGAGGCAGGGAGGTATCAGACTGGAGGAGGAGAAAAGGAGTACCATGAAAGCTGTGACTTGCTGTCATACATCCCATCTGTCTCAGTGAGGGAACACAGAAGCTGCAGCAAGTGTCAGAGAAAGTAATTTTTTATGTCTTTGACTGTGTAGCACAGCTGCTGCATGCTAGACCATCTCCCTGGGAGCAATTTTATCCTGGCTAAGGCCTCCTCCAGTCTGAACCCATGTGAGCTATTTCAGGAGATCTGCCATCAAAACACTCCTGTCTTAACAGAGCATCTCCCCTGAAACTCTTTTACCTTATGTTCTGTTCTGAAAAAAGTCAGCCCTGCACAAACAACAGTTTCGTATTGTCACAAGTTTATTATCCCGCAGCTCAGCAGGATTGGGAAGGGGAGACATCCTGGTACTTCCTGCACATCCCAGCAGGACATCCTGGTACTTCCAGTCCGGAAGGATTAAGGTAGTTTTAGGCCACAGAAAAGCCACTTTGGTCATTGTTCCAGATCTAACTCCTTCTGCTCATTGTGCAGTGATACTCTAGGAACCTGTTTTGCCTCACTACTGGGAGAAATGAGACTAAGTATCTTTTGTAGCCTCTTGAGCATGTTAAGAGTTTTTCTGCAACATATGAGCCATGTAGAGGAGTAAAGTAATTCACGTCAAATTTTAAACTGGAAAAAACTTGGAAAGAAAAATCTACACACTGACATTTCATTACAGCCTACTCCTGATTGATAAGAAAAATGCTAAATTAATGGTCTGTTCTAAAGGAACATTTCTCTTCTTTTTAAAATATTTACATACACTGACACACAAGAGCTGGTACAACTACTCCAAAGAATCACCATATTGTATTCACCACATTATTTTAACTTCTCCTGATTTTACCCTTTAAATCCTGCTTCCCCCTACAGACAAGCAGTATCCTTTTTTTTTTTTTTTTTTCTTTTTTTTTCAGTTTCTATTGTAGTCTAGTAAAAAATAATTGTGCTCATGTTATCTTCCCACTAAAGCTTATAAGAAATTCAGGTGTTGGGTTTTTTTTTTTTTTTCTGTAACTACAGACCACCCGCCATCCCAGTGAATCACAAATCATTGAAAAATAAAAGTTGGCTGAGTTTTTTCTCTGCCTTCTGGTTTCTGAGACTTACTTTATGTTAAACGTAGGTCACACTTCCTTTTACAACTATGAGATATAGTAACGTATGGAAATAAAAGCTCTGACTCTCATGATTGGCAAAACTAAGACCTTTAAATATAGATAGAACACTCTTGATTCTTGTTTTAAATCAAAGACCTGGTACTCTCATTTCCCCTGAGGTTAACCTGTTTCAAAAATCTTTTATTGGGCTGCTGGATGAAGGTGCATGGATTTTGGTGAACAGATGATTAACTGGCTAAGTTCAAAAATTTCTAAACTTCAAGGCCTGAATGAAGACAAGCTTGAATATTATGTCAGTGAGCCACAAGTCAGGTGTCCCTCTTGTCTTAGTTCTAAGAGAGAACTGATGACAGCAGAAAACAACAGTAGCAGTCTGAACAAAGTAAATGTGCAGCTCTGAAAACAAAAATAACAGGCATAATATGGAAATAAAAACAGGCCTTGAAGCCAATGGGAAAACCACCATTGGCTTCAGTGGCATCATCAGAATGTTACCCACAAAAATCTAGACTTATAGCATAAGCATAAGATAAATGAGAAATGAATAATTACTTACTAGCTTTAGTTCACATTCAGGTTCCACCCTAAGAAACCAGTTTGGATTCCATGAGCTTCATTTTTAGGAGCTGAAAATCAAAAGTCTTACTTACAGTGCCTTGAAAGCAGTGAAGTGACTGATGGGATAAGGCAAGTAGCTGAGGTGAAAAAAATGTGCTCTCAAATGATGAATATATTCCTTTGATATTCATTCCTCAGCAACAGTGAATCATTGAAGACCACATCCTCATTATATATGCGAGGACAAGACAACTATATCTGCACAAAATTCTAAACTTTGTTTTCTCACTGGGATTCTTAATAAAAAAATCAATTATGTTATAGTTAACCACATTTCAGTATTCTCTAGTAGCCACGTCTCTTTACAGCCTTAACATTCAAAAGCAGTACTTTAATTAAAGACCACAAACCAGTAAGTAACCAGATCACACCACAGAAATCCAGTTGTCTATACCTCCACAGAAACTCATCGCTACTGACTTACTAACAAACCCTTCTTTCCTGAATGATCTAGTCACTTTCTGGCTTTTTACACAGAATAGAAAAAGTTGCCAGACAAGACTGCTATAAAATCTTCTACTGTAACACAGGGTACAACATAATTTCAAGAATCAGAAATGCTGATGACAAGGATCTACTCTACACAGAGCAATCAGTCAGTTACATTTTTCAGTCTATTAGTGATGACTCCATGGACCTTTAGTTAGTTTACATCCCACACATTCCAGTTTCCCTCTTATTCTGAGTCAGACACTCAGCTGGATCAGGAGCCAAAGAACTATAGACAGGAAGGTCATCCTTGTGCTAAAAGAACATACCACTGATCTCTTCCTAATTTCACCAATAACCTTTCTTAGAAAGAGAAAAGCTCTTGATCTCCTAGAAATGGTTTGTTCTGTGCTTTATTGCTGTTAAAATTCCTTTACCTTTCAGTATTGCCACAAAATTCAGATTACTCAGCCCTCCATCTGGTAGCCCTAGCTTTTCTGTTAGTAGATTAAATTGACTGTCATCCATTGGCAAGCCATGATCTTCCAACACCTGTTAGAAAAGAAATATGTTATATAATGGCCTATTTTCTTGTTTAATATGCCATTTTGAATACTAAATATCTAGGTGTTTTATCCCATAGCTCAACTTGAAATTTCTCTGAAAAGGGATCACTCTTTCTTGCAATTTCAGTAAGCCATTTAAATATAGAACAATTCTGTACAACCTCAGCTCTATAGAGAAAGAGACAGAGAGTAAAATTCTACTATTCTACTCATTCTATTACTGCTGTCTGAGTGGCAGCAGTCTCCCATTACACCCCTCTTAATGTTACCTGGCAGTGGTAACTGTGGAGGTGTCCCTGCTCTTCTTCTACATTTCCACCCTCTTGTTTCCCTGAAAAGTTGTAGTTTCAGCCCCTGCTGCTACTAAGGGCTTTCTCCAAAATTTTTCATTTCCTTCAGCTGCTTTGTAACTCCTGTTTTGGGTGTACTTCTTTATCCTGCACAGCTCTGTCCTGAATTCCTAAACGTTCCTACAATGATTAGTCTTGCCTTTATATTTTAGTTAATTGTACAGATGAAGCAAAAAAATACAATAAATCATTAAGTTGCTGAACAGCATAAGGAGTGTTAAAAAAGTGAGAATAATTAGCAAATTATCATTCCTTTCTACAAATGTAAAGCTTCTGGATAAGGAAGCACATTTTATGTTCAATTGAACAAGTGTTTACCATCAGATCAAATGCTTAGTAGTAGCAATAAGGAAATCTGACCACACAAATCCAATCAAAGCTGGAGAGCAGTCACAAAAGCAATGTTGGTGACTACAGTTTCAACTATTAGCACTTTCATCAAGAGAAAACAAAGTGATAAAACTCTGCCAAAACTCCATACAAGATTAAGTCATATTCAATTGTACAAATATGTAATTGTCTTGTGCTGAATGGCTCACAAAAAGCATAGTCTCTAAGTCTTATTTAAATGAAGTGGATTGCTGCCAATGTTACAGGGAGGAGATCTTGTAATCCTTCACACTAGTGAAGGCACATGTGCAAATTCTGAATGTTACCCCAGGACCCCTGGCAGAGCTTCAGTGACCATCTTCCTGATTTTGAACTACATTAAAAGTCAGACAAGTCCGAAGGTTCAAAGGCAGGGTCTGGGCCTACTTGCCCAATTTCTAGGAATGCCAGGGCAGTGAAGCCAGAGGCACTATGTTACTCTTTGGTAAAGGAGCTGGAGTTAGTCATTCCGTGTCACTAAGGTGCCTCACACATTTGGTACTCCACAGGCAAGCACCTAAAGGTGTCTTCATGCTGTAGGCTGTAAAGAAAAACACAGAGAACTGGCAGTGCTGGTATAACTGTGCAAAGATCTTTTTGTCTGCATTTTTAGGTTATTCAGGCATACCAAGATCAATCACCCATCAGAGGAAAATAAGGGTGCATTCTGCCCACTCCTTTAATGTTGCCGTCACATAGTGCTACACAAATAAACAGACCTTATCCACTTCCAAGATGGGCAGACAGCTTTTGCCCACTTCTGTGGCTTGGCCTGAAATAACAAATCAGAAGAGAAGTATGCTTTTGTTTTTACCACTACCACACTATGCTGTTACAGTTTGAGTAACCCGTTCCCCCTCTGAGGACAAGCCCCCCTGCCCAGCTGCACACTGGCTGCCTGGCTGCTCTAAATGAAGCTGTAGATCAGAGCAGCAGTTTCAAACGTGCCAACAAGGTGGGCAATGGCACCTGCCCAGCTGCAGAGCCAGGATTGAGTCAAAGAACAGCATACCACTCCAGATCACCTTCACTTCAGTGGCACCCCAAAATGCCTCACAACCTACCCACCTACAGGCACTTGGGGCACGACATAATGCCTACACCTTTTGTGATAGCCTAATGTATCCTAAACATCTCCATGCAGCTGGCAGATGTGATACAGAGTTCTACATCCTTCTGAAGCAGCAGTTGGAGGCCAGGGGAAATTTCTAACAGTGTCTACAATAGAGCTAAACACCCGTTTCTAGATGTTCTTTATCTACCACTGAAACTCCACGAGCTGTGTGATGAAAAGCAGCTGCTCTCCCAGGGCAGGGATT
>NW_009954185.1:7870910-7974431 GCF_000747805.2 Chaetura pelagica | reverse complement strand
TCTACCTAGACAATACAAAGGAAAAGCCCTTTCATTTGCAAAAGTTTCGGAGACTGTTCAAGACTACAAGTGATGAAGAATCAGTTTCAGTCATTTCAGTCTGCATTTCACCTGAAAACACCCATGCCCAGGCAGTTCCCAGAGACACAAGGTAGTTTGTCACTGCAGTTCTGATGAGGAATCCCTTCTAATTACTCTTGCTTACACAGAGCTCTCATCATTCACTCCGGGGTGGGCTTATTTCACTCAGCACAAGGCAGGGCAGAACAGGACTGTTGCAGGGAAGCATGTCCCTTCTGAATGACCATAGTCAGCTGCAGCAGGGCACAGTTGCCAGGCAGCATTCCACCCAGCTGGGGTCTGCTGAGCATGCAAGGTCCAAGAACATCACAGTGCAGTGATATGTAATACAAGGCTGCAAGTACATGATTATTCTTTATCTTTTGTGCATACTTAACACTTGAGAAATGCATCATCCATAGTGTAATAAAAGAACAATGAAATCACAAAGACTAACTGTTCAATAGCTTCTGGTGCTATACAAATATCTTAAATGTGAGTTGCAGACAGACAGTGCAGAAGAAAAAGCAGCAGGTAGAACGAGTTTGTTCTGCCCAGCAGTGACAAAACACATCATCAGTTACTGCATCAGCTGCAGGCAACACATAGACCTCTTAGGTATCACACTGTGGTGTAAATCAGCAAACAAAGCCCATATCCTGAAGATACGTGCTACAGATGTCAGATCTGTATGGCAGGAAGGGTTGCAGCTTAACACAATGTTAATGAGTGTATTATTAACAAGAAAGTATTAAGAAAAATGGAAAATATTTTATGTGATTGGTTGTCCCTCTTTCCCTTCCCTTCACTTCAGAGCAATTTCACTTCCTGCCACACTTGCAGAAAGAGATCCACCCTGGGGGTAAGAAGATGTGCAGCTGAACACAGCTGCAGTGTTCATGGGGGAAAGCTCTACAGTAAGAGACTCCATCGTGTCATATGATGTGCAGCACATAGTTCATGGATCTATGTTGAGAAGGTGAGAAAGGAAGGCAACAGCTTTTCATCCCCTTGCAGTCAGAACATTTGGCCCTGCAAGAGTAACTGGTGAAAACATGTACAGTCCGTTGCAGACAGATGGGAAAAGGATGGTTACTAATGAACCAGAGTGAAAACAGATTGGGACAAACTTTCTCAAGGGACTCTGCAGGCCGTTAGCAAATGTACAGTTCTGGTTTAACCCTTGCTGACTCTTACCTTACTTTACTTCATGGATATAGGGCAGAGCATGCATTTCTGTCATAACACTACTCAGCAGCAGCTTCTGCTTAAACCTAGGTAGACTAGGAATATGTTATTGCTATCATGTCTCTTTTCCTGCCCAGTCTAAACTTTCAGCAAAGCATTTTGCTTTGAAACGGGAAAAGAAATAGAGCTCCTGCAAGAGTAACTGGTGAAAACATGTACAGTCCGTTGCAGACAGATGGGAAAAGGATGGTTACTAATGAACCAGAGTGAAAACAGATTGGGACAAACTTTCTCAAGGGACTCTGCAGGCCGTTAGCAAATGTACAGTTCTGGTTTAACCCTTGCTGACTCTTACCTTACTTTACTTCATGGATATAGGGCAGAGCATGCATTTCTGTCATAACACTACTCAGCAGCAGCTTCTGCTTAAACCTAGGTAGACTAGGAATATGTTATTGCTATCATGTCTCTTTTCCTGCCCAGTCTAAACTTTCAGCAAAGCATTTTGCTTTGAAACGGGAAAAGAAATGTAGAGCTGGGTGCCATCAGCATCACAGCTATAATCCCAAGTCCGCAGCCTCACAAATCTTCCCAAAGCACAATATGCAGTCAGATAAGCCATCCAGGCTGCTATGGGCCTTGGGAACACCACAGAAAACAGTGCCTCAGAAAAGACACCTAGAAAATTCAACCGGAAATCTTAGCAAGTAAGAACCATTCAATTGCAATACATTTGCATTATTGTGGATCCTCTCAGAACTGAGACACTGCAGTCAAATCAGATAATCTAGTATCAAAAGCCACCCAACATAAAAAAATTACATTGGAAATTTATGGCATGATCAAATCCACTGAACTCAAATAAGAGCTACAGAAAGGTTCACCTCTCCTGTTGGGGACCAGTCTATGCCCTGAAATGCAACTAGATCTGCGGAAGAGATTTCCCTGACGCAATCACTGCAGGCTCCTTTGAAAGCAGAGCAAGAGTGATCAATGAAGAGAGCCAGGGATCCCAGTGGGTGCCCCCCACTCCCAGCTTGATTACAAGCCACACTGCAGTCCAAGTTCAGGGGAAGGTGAGGCTGAGAAATCTGAAAGATGGCAAGAAATTAGCTTAGATAATTTCTACCTGAAGTGTCATGCTGTGTCTGTTAAGAACCTTACTCCTCACCTACCTATATCCAGTTCCTACCAGCTGCCACTGTGCAGTTGCAAAGAGGGCTTAAGGACTCTGAGCTAAAGCTTTTTAAGATATGCCCACCCACTTCACCTACAAGATGTGTTGTTGGTTGACATTAGACCTCTGTGTCCCAAATCTGTCTTGCCACCAGTCACAATACATTTGTGTTCTTTTTGACAACTGGGAACAGTTGAAGCTTTCAAGGTGTAGTGCTGCTACAGGATGACAGTTTTATACCTTTACAGAGAAGTTGAGACTCCTTCTCATACAATAACCTGCATTAAACCTGTTTAGTTCATTGGTAACTCAAGCAGTTCTGGAGGATTTGGCTCTAGCTGGGTAAGCAGGCACATTACTGAGACAGTAATTACCTTTCTAGGAAAAGTACAGGAGAGGGAAAATTAGCTAACATCTTTCCTACCTTCCACAAGCCAGCCTTATTAATTTTCCCATGTGGTTGCTTGTTGCAGGCAAAAAAGCTATCTTTAATAGTTGCTGCCTGTTGTATCACTCTGTCCTTCAGCCTTTTAATTACTTCATCAACAGTTCTATTCTGGGCGTATTTGTTAGCTTGGCCTTCAATCTGCTTGATTCTAAAATTGAAAGATTATGCATAAAGACAAGTTGCCTTTTTTTTTTTTCCCCTGTAGTTTTAAACATTTGATTCAGCAGTAATGAACAAGACTGCTTTAATGACAAACAAGACATAGACACAGAAAAAGCTTCTTCGATGCAAAACCAAGTGACAGGCTGATTAAGTTCAAGCACACACTGATTTCAAGGTTTATATTGTGCAAAATGGCTTATGTATAGCTTGAAAGAAAAAGCAAGCAAACAAACAAAAACTGACTGATGCAACTCTGAAGTATTTCATTTTGCAAATGGAGATCCTAGACCTCCAAATCATAGGCTTAGTTTCTAATGAGCTCAAGTTTCTACATCAGCTAAAGAGTTGCCTTTATCCTTTAATACCTCCTCAGTTAACATGAGATGGCTAAGCTAACATGAAAGAAGCTAATGAAAGTCTTTCCCTTGATTTTAAAAGTAAAAAAGTATCTCTTATGATGTTTTCTCTCTTCCTGGGTCCCATGTAAATAACTTGCTGCTCTTTCCTTTTGAAGGAATGGCCAGAATACCTCAGGTCCTATAAGAAAGTCCATGGATATGGGTTATTTATTCTTCCTGCTGTTTTTTTCAAAACATTTATCAGTAAGCCATTAAAATAAATAAAAATTAAATATTTTATAACTTTAAAGACATAAATGAAATTAAATGGTATGCAATGAGTCCCATTTATACCTACTTTACATCTGTTATGGATTTACTACAACCCAGGAAAAAGAAAGTTAGAACAATTTTTTTTCTTAAATTTTAGACTGTGTATTTCCATATAAGCAAAATGCAGAAATATTCAGCAGTTTCATTTTACAGATTTATTAAGTGTGTTTTATGGTATTCCCTAAACTTGAAGATAATCTTAATATTTTAACTCTTATTCTAAAAATATGCTAACAAAGAGAGTTCTTTGATCTGAGCAGCACACAGAAGATTAACTCTAAGCCTCCCAAAAAAGATCAAAAGATGACAGTGACTGGTGACTCTCTGCTAAGGAACTCAGATGGACTCATCTGCCAAAGGCACCTGGTCTTCTGAGATACCTGCTACCTTGCCTGAATGCAAGATGTTGCCAAAAAACATGGTCAACCTTACCTGCCCCATCCCACTGATCATTATATTCCCCTGCCTATCTCCAGCCTTGCCATGACAAACTCTGAAAAAATGAAAAAGTAGTTCCAGAAAGTAAGCTCAAATGTTCTATCAAGACTGAGGCAAAATCTAGATGCGTCCTGGAAATAAATGAATGGTTACTTCTAGTACTCTAAAAGACCATCTTACCTGTCAGGGACTTATTCACAAAAATATCTGTTTATCTACTAGCTTTATAACCTAGTAGGAAAGCCTAAGACTAGACTGAAGTAGGGAGCCAACGTAAAAGCTCACAGGAAGATATCAACCACAGCCACTTAGCTGAGGACCAAAAACTACTTGGAATAGGGTTATACATCAGAGGGTTGTGGAAGAGAGAAAATCGGACAGAATGGATCAACCATGCTGGTTGTCAGTACATGAATATAAGAAATATGGTATAAAGAAGAGGACCTGCCAGTCCTTACAGTTCTTGGAAGATCCTGGAATCTTACAGTTCAGTAGATTAAAATTATTTATAATTCTGCTGATAAAAAAACAATGAGAATACAAATGCTACAGTGGTAGGATGCCTACTATACATCACCAGCAAGGAAAATGGGATTTGGATTTGGAGTTCTTGGAGATTTTGATATTTTTTTTCTGAGCAAAAAAAAAAAAAAAAAAAAAAAAAAAGGGGGGGGGGGGAAAGGTTGGTTGGGTAATAATTACAGCAGAACACAGGTTGTCCAGCACATTATCAGAATATATCAGTGACATCCTGTTGATGATGGAAAATATAGTGAAGGGAAAGTATTTCTAAATTTTATCCTAATTAACACAGAGAAACTGCTTGAGAAGGTGAAATACAGCTTAGGCAGGAATGATGAGGGAATGACAGAGTTTATGACATTTGTAAAAGGAAGGCAGAAGAGTAAAAAAAAAAAAAAAAAAAGGTAGATTTCTACCTTCTTAAGGAACTAAAGTCTCATGGGAAATGGGTCTAAAGGGAAAATAAGGAGAGCTGGCAGAGCATCAGTGAAACATGCCATGACAGGATAAGAGAGAAGCCTAAGTGTATACGAACAAAATCTGAAAGGCCACAATGCAGTGTGAGATTCAACATCAAAAATATCAAGACTAATGAGAACTCACTCTATAAATCCTTCAGTAATACAAGAGGGATCAAGAAAAAATTTGGCTTTCTATTCAACAACAAAAACTATCAACAGATTGCATTAAGGGGACAAAACATTAAAGCCTCTTTTTGTATTGGTCTTTGAAAAAGGGTCAAATACAAGCAGGCTGCTTGAACAATGAATACCAATAACAAAAAAGGAAAGAACAAATTATGGAATATTGTTATGTATCCACATTGGTTCTGAAAGTACTGGGTAAAATTGTGTCCCAAATTCATGCAGAAAAGCAAACACACTATCTAGTTTTAAAAAGAGGGAAGGAGAAGAACTGGAGAGTTACTGACATATTTCTGAGAAATCTATTCCTGCTTTCAGGCAGTAATTACAGAGTCACAAAGAGATACAAGAGCCACTAGGGATCCTTGAGATCTACCCTGATTTCAGGGAAGCTTGTATTTTAAATTATACTCCCCTCCAACCAGCACCACTTTTACCTTGGTTTCCTAGGGAAATAATAATGCAATCAGTCTTTTCATCCACATCTGTCAGCTTTTCCCCTAAATTTGGGGTCCATCTACTAATATCAGTCAAACTTGAGAGGGCTAGGAGTCTTCAGATACAGTGCTGACAGGTTTTGTGAAACTGTCAGTCATGAAAAGGAGAGACACTTTTCATTCTCTTCATGGGGAAGGCAGGGACATTAACTTTTCCATTTGTTAGCAGCTAGCCAAGCAATCAGCATATGTGCCTCTCTGCACTAGCCACATATTTTCTCTTGCCCAGCTGCCAGCTTAAAGTACTCACTGAGAAGTATGTTCTTTTGGTACCTTCACATAATAGGCCCTAAGTGCATTTACCAACTGTGTGAAACTCCAAACCCTACCCCCTGCACATTCACGTCTCACTGGGGCTGGATCTCAAAGTTCTTCATTCAGGTCTGACAAACCCAACCTAACCATCTACTCTAACACATCAGTTCAGGGTGCCAGAATGCTTGCTGAAGGTATGGATAAAGCTCCAGATGGTGGCTCAGCAGAAGTTAGGGGCAGAGGTAGTTATTAGCGAGGCCACTGATTTACCTTGAGTTTAGCATACTGTGTCCTGTTGACAGAGCTGTATTCTGTATTACTGAGCTGTCTGCATTTTTTTTTATCTTGCCAGCTCTCTGCTTTGACAGTCTTTCAGTAGATATGGCATTGGACCTCAGTAAAAAACAACTTTGGGGAATTTCTGAAAGACAAACTCAGCTTGCAAAAAACAAATAGGTTGATTTCTTGTTTGAAGTACAGCTCATAATGTGCTTTGGGGACAATCTTGGAATGCATCTGCAAGAACACTCTGTTCCCAAAAAAATATTACATAGAAGGAGCCAACCATAAGGTCTTAGATATTTCTCACAAAACAAATTGGGAAAGAATTTCAGAAACAGAGGCAATCTGCTGAAAAGTTCTGAGGATTGAAGATGAAAGCCATGGTGGAACAGGATCTTTCACAGGTAGAGTCATCTTAACCATCCCTACCCTCTTGCAGAACTTACAGGTGTAAAGATGTGGAAATACCAAGATTCCACCCATTGCAGACTGTTGTTCCAAACCCACTGTTTTAGCAAGGAAGAGGCCAGGCTTGCTTTCCTAGAGACTTCATGAAATATTTCTTTTTCACTTCTGATCGCAAATTCTCACTAGAGAGAACAGCAGACTTACCTTGGCTAATGAGAGCCACACAATACCCATTGTACAACAAAGAAGGAGGTAACATTGTGATTCATAAGGATGGTACAGAAGTTCTGTTCTAGTGGTGTCAGGAGAAGGCTCAGAAGCCTTGAACTCCAGGGTAGGAGGCTTAAAAATGTTGGTACCAGAAGCGACTTGGCCACCACAGATCACCACTGGGACAAGAGAAACTGAAGGGAAGATGTAAACCACTGCTTATACTTACAGAATGCCCAACCCATCTGACATAGCTCCAAGATACTGACCAACTCAGGACCTGAACATCCAAAGGTTCTGTTTTAAACATCTCACAGTGCCTAAACCAGCAATTCCTGTCAGCGTCATAAATAACAGGTCAGACCTGGCGTGTTTGCAGCATGGTCCCAGCTTTCTGCACGAGGGATTGTCTCATTCCCGTGCGGGCCTGACATAGGATAATAACTCCAGGCAAGTGCCTGAGAACTTGCACCACCTGAGCTGCTGGCAGGTAACCAGGGAACACTTGCACACCAGTGACATCCTCCCAGCAGGCAGCGACTGACCGCGCTGTATGAAACAGTCCCAAGGCCTCATAGCCAACAGGCACCTTGGCAAGAAGATAAAGGACATTGTGGTCTTTTTAAGAATAACCCAGAAGGCTTGTGTTATTAGTGATCAGGATCAAAGCTTTCAGGGTATTTAGGGTCGAGCCATTGTTTATACCTATGCTTGGTGTCCCTGCAACATTTGGCCTCCTTTGAAAAGCGTGAGGTGATTCTGCCATGAGGCTCTGAGACAACAGAACCAAGAAATCGGCTTTCTGAACCATAGGAATAAGCTACCAGTTCTGATGTGTGGATGCACAGGCAAGGCAACCCCTAGAGCTACTCTGAAGGGGATTCAATGGGGACTTAAACACAAAAAGGTCAGATAGCTGAAGAGGAAACAAAGAAGTCTGAGGAGAATGTGGGGCAAGACAGGCCATACGAATGTTTGAGAGCTGTTGACAGTAAGGTGAGCTTTGCATAGGGCATTCTGTTCTATGGAATACCAATCTAAAAATGAAGAATGACAGGCAGTGAGCCTGTCCATGGACATGGTAGAGTAAAGCATTATCTGAGTTCAACTGAAAGGAAATATGTGTTTCCCAAGTCTGACTGTATATGTAGATTATCATGCAAATGTAATTAAAATAAAACAAAAAAAGGAAGCTCATCTCATTACAAGGGAAAGTTTGTTGTTTCCTTCTCCATATTCTGCAGGCATTTACATATATTTAAAAAAGTAAAAAAGTGAGGAGAATCAATAGGTCATAAATCTTTGTAACCTGAATGCCAATATCAATGATGCTGGTTCAGTTGGAGTCTGTAGCCTCTAGCAGCCTGCAGTAGCCACAGCCACCACACCTGTCAAGGCTTCTGATCCTCTGAGAAAGTTCAAATCCAGTTCCTGAATAATGAGCCACACTGACTCTACAGTGGATCACAAGCTTACTCTTCAGACTTTATCTGGAGGGCAAAACCCCAATTTTTGAATGATGCAGTGAGATATAATCCTTGCAGACCCTGTAAAGTGAGCTCCACCATTTTTACCTGAAACCTAGAGTCTTTGATGAAGATCTATGTATGTTTGCTCTCCTGATGCAATGCTTTGAGTGCTCTATAATTTTGAATATATCTCAGCAAAATGAGAAATCAGCCCAGGACAGTACTTACCATTAGAAAAACAGCATGTATTCTCAGTCTATCTGAAGGTCTCCTTTCTATTCATAATTTTTCTTTACATTAAATAGAAAATTGTCTGTAATGACAGTACCTTCTTGAAAGCTCTGTTTGCCTTTTTTTCTTCTCTTTGTTGCTTTCCCTTTGATATATGTGAGCTGATACCATTTAAGTCACCAGAAAGAACAGCAACTTTAAAGTTACCCAAAAGCATCTTGTAAAAGATTCTATCAGAAGAGTTATCCTTGTATTTATAGCTCAACCTGGATAAAATGGGAATTTAAAGTAATTTGGGAGGTTGAGAACAGTGCATAATACAAATGTCTTAAGGCAAAGATGATCAAAGTAACACATGTCCTTTCCATATGCAGTTAAGGTCATCATTCAGCAGATTATCCTTAGGCACTGGAAACTAGCCTTCCCAGTTTCCTTCTGTGGCCTGCAGAGAAAGTAGGAGCCCAACTTAGACATTGTATCATTACCTGGAAGAGCTCCATTGACTCTAGAACAAGTCTAAGGAGACAAAGTCTCCCTTTTCCACAGTTACCCTTTGTAAATACCCTTCATAATTAACACCTGAATTACATTGCAGACCTGAGGAAGAAATTTCATTCACCTGACACTGACCTGGAAAATTCATTGGTGGAAAAGGGAGCTAAGATCACAGTCACTGCACATCTGAGTCTGTCAGAACTCTTGAATGAAAGCCCTTATTTACCTTAACTTTGCTGCTTGGCATATGAATATAAAATGAAATCTCTATCAGTATAAGTTAATACTCCTGAATGTGAACCTTAGCAGCCCAGAAGCAGATACACTGTTTGTCCTGCTCCTTCTGTTATTCTGACGGTAACTTCTAGTGAGGAGGTCAAGTTGGTAGTTCCCCAGACCTGTTCAATCACCCTCATAAATCACTGCCATATAAATTAGCAGACCTCATGAATCAGAGCCCTTGCCACCACTGTGTCACTGCTTCACTGAGCTGTTCAGCCTTCCAGGATTTAATTCATGTTCACAAAGTTATAGAGCACTCCTGGAAGAAAGCAGAAGGCTCCTGTCCTTGTGCTGGGGATGCATGCCATTCTTAGCACTCCACTTACACCCATTCTATTTAGAAAGACACTAGAAAAATACCTGTGGTAAAAAACCACTTGTATCAAGTGCCTCAACACCTCCCTTCTGGAAAACCAAACTGACACTATATACACTTCAGGGGAGAATGTACCAGTGGGGGTGAAAGGGATGGAAAGTCTTCATTTTCTAGTATTTCTGAAGCCATGCTCAGCTAAAACAAGTGTAGCCTTCACACAGAAAAAGGCTGTGAACACTACAGAGCAACATCTGCTTTGTGAGTGTAATCCATAAAACGCTTCCAAATGCCCTTAAAAATTGTTCCCTCTTTTCCCCAGTCTGAATGTCATCTCACAGGAAGCCATCTGGGACAGGCATGCCAACTACTCCACTGCAGCGATAGCAGTATTGTCCTCAAGTGCCTCAGGATGACTCACATGAATGGAAAAGTCCAATTATGGTAGAAGCCCCTCAAAGCAGAAGTACCATTTCAAATAAGTAAGACTGATGTAGCTGAACCACTGGAATTCAGAATGTAATTCAGTCACTTCATCACCTTTTACTCAAAAACTCTGCATCCCTTAAAGCACCCATGCTAAATCCCCAATCTGGTTATGACATTCCCAGCACAGATGTGATAGTCTTAAGCCCAGTGTTTGCATGCATTTAGAAGAGTCAATTACTTTCTCTTTTTTTTTATTTTTATTTTATTATTATTTTGAAATACAGCCTTTTAAAACCTGGCATTTTTTACCACTTCAGAGCAGCGAATGAACAGTGCCATCCACTGTTTCTCTGCATAATCCACAACATTTTCCTAGGATAGTCTTAAATAAGATATAAAATAAAAATTAATGCCACATTTGAAACAAAGAAATATGGAGCAGGAAAAAGATGTGAGTCAAAACATATTATTAAGGCTTCAGGCTAAATCATAGAATAACTCTAAAAGTAAACTACAACAAAAGTGATTTTTGAAAGTATCTTCTCAACTGTGGATGAGCCATTTTGGCTTAAATAGTTATGTTGTTATTGGTTTATCCTGCAACCAAATTGCATTGTTGAGTAGAAATTCTCTCTTCAGCTTATTATAAGCATTACATTTCTTCTCCAGAGTCAGCTCTCTAGAACAGGACCCAGGGGAATGACACTGCTATGAGCAGGTGCCTTTAGGAATGTTTGCTGCAGAAGAATCAATAATATGGTCTGAACGAGGCCCTGTTTTCATGGACTGAACATGGCCAATACAATACCCTATGTTCCTGAATGTCTTTGATAATGGAATCCAAACCACATCTTTTAGATCTATATTTTATCTGCCATTATATATAAAAAGATTCCAAACTCACCCCACCTGTGGTATTGCACGCCTTGCTTTCCCCAACACAGATACCTGCCCTTCTCAACCCTGCCACAGGTTAATAATGCAAACGCACAGATGAGCTCAATGTTCACAGTAACAGAAATCCTCAAAGATTCTTGTGCTTTGCTAAAACACATCCTCAGTGTTCAGCATTTCTCTAGACTGATCTCACAAGCTTTATCTTGCAACCTTTTAAATCAAAAGCAAAGCAGCCATTGACCACAATGATGGATGAATTAAACCTTAACAGTTTGCCTCTCATTTCTTTTACTCTACATTATTTTCTTAAAGGGAGTGTTCAGAAATTCAAGAAAAGATCACTTTCCAATTCAAAGTGGCTGTAATTCCTGACTTCTCTTACAGTCCAGATCTCTCACTGACACAAATAATAGTATATACATTATTTAGAAAATTGTATAACTGCCGAGTCCCAGGTAATTCAAAGGATAATTACTTGCTCATGATCAATGACCACTGATTATATACTACAAAACACAGAGCTATAAAACTGACAGATTATGAAAGCAGCTAGTTATAACACGCTGTGCTGGGAACATGACTTTTATTAACCCAATGCATAGCACCCGAAGTTTTCTCTAAGACATTTATAGAAAGGAAAATGCATAGAGTAGAGCTGGTTTTACTGATCGCACTCATGCTCATTCATATTTCAGGATCAAAGATTATTTTCCAAAAGACATTTCCTATTGATGCTGTTGTGTTTGCTCCTCACACACAATGATCAGCAGGACACTGGGTTGTAAGGGTCAGAGTGGAACTGATTTCTTTGATTTTCCTATTATGTTTTCAACAGTAGGAAAAATTTCCACATCTTTCTGAAAGTCATTGGCTGTAAGCAGAGAAAGCTAGAGCTCATGAGAGAGTAGATTAGACCTGATTATACCCTGACTGAAATGTTATTACAATAAAATGCCTAACACAATTCCTCTTCTTTTGGACACAGATATTTTGACCCCATGCTCCCCATGCCTGTAGCTCTTTTGACTCCTCACTTGGGGGATCTTGCTTATATTGAAAATCAAATTTCATGTTGACAATATCAAATTTTAATTCCTTGCTCTTAACAACAACAGTCTACTGAGGAAATAAATAAGATTAATTTAATAAATTTTGCATTATATTGTGTTTGGATATACTAAATAATGTTTGATAACATGTTGGATCTCCAGCACCTTGGTAGTTCCTTTGCAGAAAGGGCTTGTCTCATCTTTGAAATGCAGAAATAATGTCAAACTCACAGGAGTTTCTAACATGGAATTGTTATGAAAACAAGTGATTTACAAACTGATCACATGGGGAATGGGCATCTATTCCACCTACCTTTTCTATATGTTTAAGACTAATCAAAACACTTACTGCCTCCAGCTATAGTTGTCATATTTAAAGATGGGAAGAAAGATATGGTAAGTAACAAAATTACATTAAACCTGTTACAACTGACACATCATGAACTTCATAAATCTTTGATCTGACAAGGATGGACAACACAGCTGTAGGACTTCCCTTGTATGACTTCTGTTAGTAGTGCCAGTACTCTTAGGACGATTGAACTGCAAAGCCCTATGAAAATCTTTCCAATTTTCTGTGATTTTCTCTGAAAGGATTTTCTCCAAATAACAATCAAGTGAACTAGCAATGCTGGAAAGACAAAGAAAAAAAAGCAAACAAGAAAAAAAAAAAGCATTCCCTGAGGTTAAACTCTGCTAGTGTTACCCGGTAAAAAAATGCACTAATATGACAAATCTAATGTTGGAAAACCAATACTTACTGAAAATGAACCATGTTCTCACATTATTATAAACTAGAACAAGAGGAGCAGGCTTCTCTGTTTGGTTTGTTCTGTTAAGCTATTTGAGAACCATCTATTTTAAGATGAAATTTCGATCACCTAAAATAATGTTAGTGTACTAATTTCAAAGCATGTGGCAACATCAGGCCCAAAATTCACCTTGGGAAGTGTTTATTCTGAAAACTGAAAAGAGACTGCAAGGAAGCATAAACCTCACTTCATAGATCTGCTTCTGTAAGGGACTGCAGAGGCATGTCTACTGACTGATAACAATGCAGAGCTTTTACTGTTGTTTCTCCCCTCCATCCTGTAAAGCTAAATCCACTAGGACTGAATGAATTGCAAGTGGCACTCATCTTACTCAGGGCATAATTTGAAGGCAATGGGCTTGCACAGGGGAAAATAATTACAAAATCTAGTTTACTGAACATGCTTTAAGATCTGTTTATAGCACCAGCAATTAGTATATTAGTGTTTGTCACTAGTAAAATGAGTACATTAAAACCAGAAGGCTCTAAGAAGAAACAAACAGAGGATGACATTTTGACAGAAAACCTCAGCATAAGTGCAGATCTAACTAAGCATCATACTGTGCAAAATTTCAGGTGAAAGGAAGGAGATGGAGATGACCCTTGGGTTGTCTAAGCTGGCTGGGAGCCTCAGTTGGTTCCAGGTCCCATTTCCCCCAGTTGCTGCTTTTAAGATTTCTCTGACCAAATCACTTCTGAGAAATGATAAAAATTCAAAGATTTCTTGACTTCATCCTTGAATTTGTCTTCAAGTTTTCCCCTTTCATTTATACAACCTGTAATCTGTCTTTTTTCACAGGATAAGCCACATTGATGGAGCCAGCATCACCACTAAGGACACAAAACAAAGTAATTCCTAGACTCTCAGGCTTACTTGCAGCTGCTTTTCATTTAGATCTGGGTAAAAACCCAGCCACAGAGTCCAGAACAAACCTACTCCTCAAGGCAGAATCACTCTCTAAGTGTGAAACCACAGTTGCCAGGGTCATATGCTGCTACTGTGTCATACCTGATGGTATTTCATCTCAAGGTGACAATGTTTAACATTTCCTTTACCTGTCTTCCCTCAAACCAGCCTTTACTTAATTGGGATGCTTATTTTAAGTGACAAAATGGACAGTTATCTGTGTACATCTGTAAGATGAGCCTAAATTTGTAAATACAACTTAATGTGCACATCAGTTGGGCATGTAGGCACTGTCAGCATTTGCATTTTCCCCAGCATGCTATTTTTATAACTATTAAAATTTGCACCAGAATTTCAGCCAGACCATTATTCTACTCAAAACCAGCTGGAAAGGACTCGAGCTGCTGCATCAGATGTTGCTATTGTTGGAGCCATCAGAGTGGAAAGCAGCCCATTTCAGCTCCTAACATCAAAGCCTTTCAAAGCAATGCACACCATTCAGGGCTGTTCAATGGGACCTTCTTTTTGTGTATCTGATATCTCTCTTGACACTGCCCCTCTCCTTTGATAGCTCTCAAAAACATTATCCAAACTACCTAAAACAAAGCTAAAAATTGAGTTAGTCAGTTGGCATACTCATGCAAACGTAAGAGATTCGATATTGAAAACTATGATAAATTATTAACAGCTGCTTAATATTAGGAAGTAGACTTGAAAACTGCAGCTTAGGTTATTTCGTGGAATAATTCAGGAAGCAGAAAAGTATTGACTTGTTTCTGTCTAAGGAAATGCACATTTGGCACAGAAATATTGACTGTGGGTTTCAGGATGTAACTTCTCTGTACTGTCAGTGGATGCTTCTAAAGAAAAACATTGCAAGATGGCTGCAAATTCGGAAGGTGTCAAAGCTGTACCCAAGAAAATATGCACCTTCTGCATAGTATCTAGCATGTATTTTGAACCAATGAATATTATAAAGAATAATAGATGAAACAAGAAACAGCAGAATGTCAGCAAAACAGATCTGACAGCTGAAAGCTAAGAAATACTGCTGCCATTCCTCCTCTGCTCTGCACGCATGCGTGAGCTAGTGATTCTGCTGGAGTTTTCAAAACCCTCCAGTAACCATGAGATTACTTTCAAATTGGTGCTTCAGAAAGAAGAGTCTAGAAGTGATGATTATTATTATTTCATTGCTGGAAAGAATGTAAGCATGCTAACAGATAAAAACTGTATGCAGAGCGTAACATTTTACCAAAATGCAACCCAGCATTTTGCCACAGCCATTATAGAGGAGATTATGATTAAAGAATTGAGAGTAAACACTTCCAACTGATCTTTTTTCTTCAATTAAGTCTAAAAATTCATGATAGTCAAGGTATCCAGTCTGTTCTGGATCAATTATCTCAATTACCTCCTGGAAGTCTTTCTCTTTCACTTGAAATACCAAGTTATGTAAAACACGATGAAGGTCATTGCTTGTGATCTTTCAATCTCTTTTCTGAGACAAAGAAAAGAAAGCACGCATTTTACTGCAGTTCCCAGTGAATGTACAACTGCAGTATTTACTGGATGGAAGACTAGAACTACAGGAATGAAGCTAAAATGACCTTTCCACTACCCTGGGAGAGATAATTTAGTTTGATGGTAAACTGTGCCACAAGCAAATGGATATGGAAACTTGCGTTGCACAGACCAGCTCACATTCAGGTCATTTTATCAGCTGCATTTTGTTCCTTCCCTGTTCTGGAATCAATGTTCACACAAAGTTGTGTCTGACTGAATAGTTGCTGAGTTTGAGTGAACTTGGTTGGGTCAAGTTGAATCTAAATTGCTGTTACCATCTACCCCAACAACTGCCTTAACTCCATGCAGAAGTTCATCAAACAGTGTCTCTTAATAGATCCTAATATAGCTCTCAGCATATTCGCAGACACCATATGAACCTACATTTATCAGTGCTCATTCATTTGCATTTTTTGGGATGTAATCCATGGCCATCACAGTCCCTTAGGCCAGAGTGAATGCAAATACTTGGGTCATTCGAGAGATTTCAGTTAAAGATGCAATTACAAATATATGATGAACCTTGAGAAATTTGGTTTAACTGGTCTGTTAATCTAAAACATTTGAGATTTACTGTGCTTGGCCTTCTCCTTTCCTTTGTATCTTAGTATGCATCCTTTAAATAAACTGTACTGCTAGGCTGAGTCTACTGGCACTCTTGACTTGGCTGTAGAGAATGAATTATCCCTCAGGGAGACTCTTTATCCATGGCTTGATGTCCAGTCACATTATCATGCCAATGGCTGCTCATTTGGACTGTAATGTCATAGGCAATGGATGTGTTCATGCAACACAATCAGGGTATTTTTATTTTGCTCTACTTCAGGCATAGTTTTTCTCTCAATTCCCATGGCAAGTATATCCGTAATTTATGTAGGAGAGCTTGAAATATGGGCTTACACCAACTCTTTTCTGTGAGTGGTTATTGCATTCTATAATTTTAAATTTGTTCCTGAACTTTTCCTTCTTTTTAATTGTTTCTTTATTTTCTCTAAAGAAACCTGAGGAAATATAACGGGGGTGGGGAAAGAAGAGACAGTGGAATAAAGGCTTTGGAACAATAACAGAAAAATTAGGAGTAAATAGTTCCTTCAGTGATTCAGTTTTCCTTGCTAAGCACTAGATAAATATCTTTCTGTTCATAAAATTCACCCTAAGAAAATTCTGTTTCCCTTTAGTCCCCCACAGAGATCCAGGGTGGCAGTAATAATATAGAGGATGAGCAATTATTTACTTCATCAGTTGGTCTGGGAAATACTTTAAAGTTTTGCAATCAAAAGATAATGGTCTTGTGAAACTACTATCTGGCATTTGAATTTTCTTTAGAGACTGTTGTCACTGCATTAAATCATATGGAAGTAAAACCTGGTAATATACCTACTTCCTACAGTAAATAAGTTAGGGAATCTGGTACTGAAGATACAAAGATAGCTTGCACTTCACAAGAAACAATTGTGCAGAATGGCTAGGTCTTACCCATGAAGGTGAAATATCTGTTATGATAAAAATAAATCACATTTTGTTCAAACCTTAGATAATATGCGAAAATTAAGATATGCTACATCAGAATTTATTAAGCAGATTGCATTTGCTTATTTGGCCACCTTGCAAGTTTAATTTTATTTACTGAAAAGACTTAATTTTCTTGCCATATCATTATCTAAATCAGTCCAGCATCAGTGATGTGACTGTGGATGTATTGGTCTATTCCAATGAAAAAAATACCCTTATCATATTATGTATAAATATAAACCATTCTTACATGCATTTCTTTCACTACAGGAGCCTCTTGATGCTGGGAATAAATGGTCCCGTCTTCAGCCTGTCTTTCCACTATCTCAAATAGGTCTGCCTTTGTTAACAATTTCATTCAGTAATGCTCCAGTTCAGTAAATTAATTAAAATCATGTAGTAAAGTGCCTCACTGAATCATGGCCTGAATGCTGCAGGCGTTATTATTATCTACTGCAGTGTATGAAATGTATGATTTCTTTTCCTATAAATTGCTAGGTGACTTCCTTCTTTTTGTGGTCATATATATATGTGCAGAGATAAAATACTGCAGGGCTACAAAGAACAGTTTTTATGTAATTATATTAGAAAGGAATCGTGATATATCATCTGTATAAAACTATCTAATAAAAAATGCCAATGCTACTTCTGAAGATATGCCCAGTGCTCCTTTTGCTTCTGTCAACCAGACTAAGAGCTTTAATTTTTCCAGTCTATTATTTGCTCGTTCAATTCAGAAATACAGAGTCTACAATTTAAGAAGTGCAATATGTAGCAAATCAAAGTAATAAAAAAATCCAGCTTATCCACTAAAGGGATGATCACACAATCTGGTTCCTGGGACATACATATCATGACATTCCATCAAAACTGTCAGAAAGGCATTTTAGTGTAGTTCTGGATATTGTGAAGGCCACAGAACTGATATGGATACACAGCTCTTTATCAAAAGCTCATCTTCCAGAACTGAACATGAAAAGGTAATGCAAAGTCTAGAAAAAAATCAGCTTATGTTACTTTTGAAACCAAGGTCAATTATGCATCAGTAGACTCAACAGTGCCAGTGTCACACATAGGTTACAGGCTACCTGTCAGATGACAAACTGCAAACATAAACCTTTGATAGCACTTTGATGATAGCACTCTCTGTTTGTATTATATAACATGAGTTTATAAAAATTCCTGCACAATTCTGATTCTCATTAACTTTACTTATCATACTGATTTTATGCCTTCATCAAAAGAGATTTGCCTGCTCTGCAGCTTCTCCTGTGTGCACAGGGACCATGGGGATGTATTCTCATTGCTAAGTGGTGTATTTCTATATACACATTTATGACATCTCCCTCTTTTCCAAAATCCTGTATCTCAGATTAAAGTGTAGCCTTGTCCTGCACTGTCTTTATGCCTTACTTCTTACTTCTTAATGCCTGTCTTTAATTTAAAAGTCAATCACAACCAATTGGTCTCCTTTAGCATGTAGTATTTCATACATATGAAATGTACAGTAGTACATTATGTACAGTACATGTACAGTAGTATTTTTATAGTGTTTTATAACTTCTCCATAACATTAAAACCAGTAACCATGTTCCTTTAAAACTTTTACCATGCTGGGGACACTCTGAATTTTACCTGATGCCAGGTTCCAGAATAGAACAGAAAATGTTTTAGTTTCTTTTATGAATCTGATGCATTTAAGTAAGAACTTGAGTTAGGAGGCTTTCCAATACTACTTTAACTCTTTGCCCTGAAATGAAAAACCTCCTTTGTAAAGAGACTAAAACAAAAACAACTAAGTTATGCAGGTGAAAAATTACAACTTGATACTGCAATTCTAAATTTCTAAGTGTTCAGGAGATGCAACAATACAACTCTGATAGAACTACGATGTCACATCTTCAAATGACATGAATGACAATGCTTTAGGTGACTGGGACATGATACATAAACAAGAACCATCAAACAATGAACTCTAAAAAATGGAATGTATAAAAATAAGAATACATAACTTGCATATTAGAAAGCACTGCTACTAGGCAGGGATTATTTTTCCAGAATATAGGTTAACAGGTAGGGATGGGTAATATTTTAGACTCCAACACGCTAAGAACAACTCAGAACAAGTAAGTTGGAAGAAAAAGGGAACAGGCAATTGCTTGTGTGCTAGGCAATGGTGTGATAAAGAATCAGAAGCAGGCTGTGTGAACCTATTAAAAACTTTAAGATAAGAACATGAATGTATTTAAGTCCTGGAACAGAAGTTCAAATCTATTTCTATCTCCTGAAAAAAAGAAAATTAAATTAAATTATTAAAAAAAAAAAAAAAGAGGAAGCAACTCCTTTTTTAAGTCTAAGACAGGAGGAAATGTCTTTACTTGGTTTATGTGGGTTTTTCATCATAGCAGAAAACCCACTCACACAGTTACATAAATATTTAGGAATGTTACAAATTCATGCATGTTTAAGACACTAATAACGAGTTCACTGGTGAGATCACTGCTCTGTTGAACTATCACAGCAGCTGAGCAGAACAGTATTTGCTAAATGTTGCTATGCAGGCCCTAGTGTTAATAGAGAAAAAGACATCCAAGCAGACTTTCCTTGTGTTGACCAAGTGAGACTGAACATTTTTCATAGCATTCCTTCTGCATTAAGTATCAAAGCTAGTAGGTATTGTGTTTTACCAACAAAGAAATCAGCTTTTCTTGGACCTACTACACTTGATGATAGATTGCAGCAGGCAACAAGTGAAAGTGATCCACTTGGGACTATTAGATAGCTCTGAGCAGGAGGAAGAGTGGGTAGAGGAAATGCAGAGCTGGGTTTGGAGATGAACCCTGCATAGTCACAGAATCACAGAGTAGTTTGGTTTGGAAGGGACTTTAAAGATCACCAAGTTCCAACCCCCCTGCATGGACAGTGACACCTCCCACTAGACTAGGTTGCTTCAAGCCCCATCCAACCTGGCTTTGAACACCTTCAGGAATGGGGCATGTACAATTTCCCTGGGCAACCTGTTCCAGTGTCTCACCAAAATTTATTTATTATTTTTTTTTCAGCAACAAAGCTGAGCAGCCAACTGCTTCTTGCCTGTGGGGCTGTTTTAGGTTCAAGGGAATGCCACTTCTATTCTGCTCTTTTCCAAGTGCCCTGGACTATGGCACAACCACACTGGAAGAGTTCTCACTAGCTGTGGAGTTAGTCTATTTTTTCTCTTCCAGATTCTTCTGCAAACATCTTACTCTCACCTCTCGCCCTTTCCTCCTCTAGTTTTTATTCCACTTCTCTTTTGTGTTCCTATTCTCCCCACCAGTCCCTGCTCTGGAGATGATTACACAGTGAGTGGCATGCCATTATGGCTAAGAAATGAGAACACTACAGATGCAAATGGCAGATATCAAACAAGTGTGATAGATAGGAGAACCAGATATCAGAAACCTCCAGATGGAATTGTAGATAATAACCCATTCTCAAGTAGGTCTGTTTCTAATGAGGTCTTGCAGGGGCTGATTTTAAGCCCTGTACTATACATCCTTTTTATGCCTACACATACATATACACGTGTCTGTGTGTGTATAAACAGAGTAAACACAGCTCGCTCACTCTGTATATGTATTTATATACATTCATAGATACACACTTGTACAAATAACCTGAAAAAAAAACCTCCAAGACTTAAAACTGCCAGAATACCATAGATAACTGAAACAAAAATGGAATGGCAAAATTATGATGAGAACAAACCACTGACACAACTGGGGAGAATAAGCACAAGTAAAGAAAAAGCTTTCTAATAAAGCCCTACACTGAAAAATGGAGAAAAGATGCCACAATAGAAGTGGGATCTTAATTATAAGAAGCAGTTACTCTTAAAGATTTGCAGGTCATAATATATAATCAAAGCATAAATTGCCAGTATGATGTTAGGCATAAGGGACTCAGGCAATCCTTGGATGCAGAGACATAGAAACACTAAGCAGCATCTGGAAAGCTATATAATTTATTTTTCTGGTACAGTGCAACTTCTGTGAAAGTACCAATTCTCATTTCTATCATAACATTTCATGAAATATACAGAAAAATGAGCAGGGGTTCAAAAGAAGCCACAGGGATGATTAAAGAACTGGCCAACATGATTTCCATGGAAATTGTTAGAGGTCAATAATTTTTGCTTATCAGAGAGGTTGTTACAGATTATTTAGTCCCTGGTTGCACATATCTATGTTAAAGAAACTTGAAAAGTAGATTCTGTGTGCTGCTCTAACAGAAAAAAAAGAAAAAAAAAAAGACTGGCAACAACTAGATTACTTTGAAGCAAATACAAGATACAAATGTTTAGCTGTAAGAGTAATTAAGCAACACAACACCTAAAATTAATTGCTCTTACTTCATCAAGCACAAGGGAATGCCTGCTATAAGGAATTATGAACATCTTGGTTGTATCTGTGCAGCTTCTGAAGAACAGTGTTCCTGCAGAAAGCTTCATCTGCTCTAGCTAGAATTACTTTGAGAGAGGAAAAAAAGACAGTCTTCACAATGCTTTCCTATCTCACCCTGTTTTGCTCACTATGTTCTTCTCAGAGCAGGCAGAATAAATCACCTCATTAAGACTTAGGGTTCAATGCAATTCAAAGTAATAGTGCACTTAGAGAAAGCATTGCCAAAAGATTTTTTAACTCAATTTAATCAAGGGTGACTATCAAGTGGGTACACTTTCCATTTTCAAATATACCACACATTACTGCCATAAAAAAAGAAACTTCCCACTCACTTTTTTTTTTTTTTTTCTTTTTTTCCCTCATAGGAATTGTCTGCCTGTTTTCAAAAGTGCTCCCAGGATCCAAAAACTTTTCAAAAAATTGCTGCCAAGCAATTTTATCTGAGGCTTTCAGTCCACAACTGATTTTTTAAGAAAGAAAACGGTTTTTAAAAGAATTTATTGTAAAAACACTCTAAATTCCAAGAAGAATTTTGAATTAGAACATCACATCTTCATCATAATATCAATGTGTGCATCATTCTTAACTAGAGTAAGCTTGCATAGCTTTTCTTTGTTACTAAGTATGTAAACTGAGCCAAGTTATTTTCTCAATTCTTAACGCCTGTGGAAGAACTAGACCCCAGGCGAGAATTCCTCTAACCAAATGTTCATGCCTGCACCTGAGCGAGTCACTCCAAGTTCCCTTTACAGCCATTGGGGAGAAACAGGCACTTTCAGAACAGGATTCATCTCATCCTCAAGTAGACATCTAAAAGTGGTTAGATGAATCCTGCCCGTTGTTTCTCTCTGGTGACTATAAAATGGGAGTCTAGAAGGAGCAGTTCAGGCGTCGATGTTCACATTACAGATGTCTAGAATGAGATAGTATTTAATGCATCCCTTCTCATTATTTACACATAACAGTAAAGAAACTAACTAAGGGGAATAGTATGTTGGTGTTTTTAAATGTTACGATGTTCGTGGTATTAAAATTTGAAAACTTTGAAAGCACTGGAAGTGTTAAACTATGCTAAAAAACCTGGGAAGCTAACTAGTATCATATTCCATGAATAATTACTTCAAAATCAATAAGGATCTGATCCCGTGATCCTCCAAACCATTGGCATATCTCCAGTTCAAATGCTACTGCAGAAAACTCCAATGAGTATTGCTAAAGGCACTCCTACTTCAGGTGGTGCTTTGCAGGTAATTGCATCCCACACACATTATCAGAAATGTGCTGACTCTCCAATCTAGTGATCTCAAAAATGCTTTTAAAACTCCTAATGTTCCTTAAAATGGAGGCAAATAGTTTTCAGAGCATTTGCTAATCCAGGATGCATATGACAAAGGAAAAAAATTGCCAAATGTAGTCAGGGGTATGCAAGATGTCCTGCATCTTTTACAAAAAAAAAACAAAACCACAACAGTTTTTGGACTACACAGCAGTTTCTCAAGCTCAGCCAGCAAAACTAATATCCAAAAGTTACAAGAATCACAGCATTCAGACTTTGATTGATCACAACCTGACAGCACAGGGTTTTTAGTGGGTGGGAAGGGAAACAGACATTTTCCAGTGTTCCTGCCTGTGAGTAGCATGCACTGACACATCACTGCTCCATGGCTCCCACTGCTTAAGTGGCACAATTGCACTGGAGCCCAGAAGAGGGGCTGGAAGGGTAAAGCACCAAAAACTCAAGGTAAATGAAGACAGAGGCAGAGCTGGCATTCACATTTCACCAGGGGAGCCACTTCATTACCTGCAAGGAAGGGCTTTGCCAACAATACTACTGAGAGATGAGTTATTAAAAAAGAGGTGTGGGAAGGATAGATATTTCATGTCTGATTATTGTCTTGGATAAATTAATATGAAACAAACAGTATGAAATAACAGATGATCTTTAAAATTAAGGCCAAGATAGCAACTGTTATTTTGAGCCCCCAGCTGAGATCACTTTGCACTCAAATGTCTGTGGTCTCCTAAATCACTCAAATCACACTGCAGAGAGCAATTCTGCACTGCCAATGAGCAACCAGCCAAAGCTGCATCAACCAGAGCAACAGACCTCTCCACTTCCACTACCTTGCTCAGAAGCCTCTCAGACTTCAGCAGTGACAGCTGCCAAAATCCTGGGAGCTGAAGGGAACTTAGAAAGAAACACTAAGGCAGTCGTGGGAAGGCCTGGCATTACTAGCTGTGACTTGTGGTGCCACTGATGAGTCCACAAGGTGCAGTGGTTTCTCCCTGTTCTGCAGATGGGGAATGGATTGTGGAGCTCCTCCAGTTCTGCCAGTGACTGGTCAGGACAGCACTTTGCTCTGGCAGGTTTTGTCACAGGAAGGGACAAATCAGGCCCTCACAGGGGCTGGGGCAGAGGGAAGGAATTCTCCAGCATCAAGTTTCATGGATCACATTGAAGAAAGCCCTATTTAGACAAAGCTAAATCAGGGGGAATAAAAACTGAGGAAGGACCTTGGAGTACTTTTTAAAATTCAGAATAATACTTCTTTATTGTTATGATACTGTCCCTCAGTTTCTCAGCTGTCGTAGAAGGGCAATGAGTAGAATATTTAGATGTTTAGATGATCTTCTGAGGTCCCTTCCAACCCCTAAGATTCTGTGATTCTGTGATTCTGTATAGGTAGAATAACAGAGGCACAGGAAGAATATTCCACTGTAGGGCCAGAAAAAATGTGAATCTTTTGTGAATGGTGATCCAGCATTTTATCTACTATAGTAGGCCAGCCAACTTATTGAAGTAACAAAAATAAATCCTGCATGGCTTTTTGGAAGTATGCTTATGTTTACATCCAAGTACAAAAGAGTATGCTTCCAAAAGAGTTGACTGATTAGAGTTGTAACACCGTGGATACCTGGTAAAACCCTGTGGTATATAATCTCATAGTGATCCTTTACAAAATATTACCCACTGAGAAATTTTTAACCATCAGTGCCTTAGCATTTGGTACTTGGCATACATCTGATACTTGGTGTACATTTGGTACACAAATCATAAATTAATGAAATGAAACGTGAGAGTAACAAGAAAAGTGTAAAACTACCTTTACTGCTGAAAACTGTCCTTGTGTTTTTAACTGATATTTTGTTCACCAAAGTCCTGACTAACTGAGCACAATTATTTACCTCATATTACAAATAGAAGTCACCAAATGGAAATTCTGACAGCAACAAGAAAAGTCTTAGAAGTTAGGCCCTCAGTTGGCGAAGTTTTTATACTGGTCATGTGTAATTTACTCCCAACCATCAACAAGAATATGCTTCACTCACACTCCTCAACCTGTGAAGCAACACAATCCACAGCAAAGCTCCAAAATATGAGCAAAATATTTCTTAAAAGGCTGAAATATTGTGAAAATAATTCCTTCCATTTATGCAAGTCCTTATATAAACTCAAGTTCATGATGTTTTACTTCTAAGTGAAAGAACTTTCAAGAGTAGAAGTGAAATTCAGGGATTTTGAGACTCATCTGAGTGATCTGTTTTGAATGAAGCACACCTCAATGTTCTGCCTCTGTTGTATTTGATCTTGCTGCAGCAGGGACATATTCTGAGAGAAAAGTGTGTGGGTAATCTGGTCCAAAATCAGTCAAGGATGAAATCCTAGCTGAAGTCTAAGGCAAAACTGCATCAACTTCAATGGGCCCTGAATTTTATATCAGGAGCCCATGAGATGTAAATAACTCAACCAACCATAAAATGCTGTCATGTATTATTTCTTATAAACAGCTCCCTGGCACATCTCATGTCACATTATTTAAATAGAATCTTAAAAACCTTGAAATCATGTCCCTTGCCCATCAATTACTATTACATTTATTACTAGCTATACTGAAGTTACTTCATTATTAGAATTAGATGACTATGAGGAACTTTTCCTGTTGTTTCACTCACCTGGTAGAGCTTTTGGATTACATTATCTGAGAAATACCACCTAAGAGATATGGCATACATAGGCTAGAACATTTCTGTTTATGGCATCATTAAAATGTCACTATATTTTTCAAATGCTAGAGAAAGCTCCAGTGGAAGAATGCATGCAGGAATCTTTCCATTATGCAACTGCTCTTAAGAGCAAGATTTACATTAAGATTTAAACTAGCAAGTGACATGACTTGAAAAAAACCACTATAATAGCAATTTTTTGACAAAGTAATAGTTGATCATTGTTGTATCACACTGTGAATGACTAGAAGCAAATCAGATTTATCTGCTGAATGCACAAAGCAATATGGTTACTGCAGATGACACTCTCCTACAGCACCTGCTGCTGTAAAACGTGTATCTGCACTGAGCTCTTTACAGCTAACTAGGGCATATAAAGAAAAAATAACTGATTATTTACATGGATGACTCTATTCTTCCAACAATTTAAACAGATAAACTATAAATTGTGGAACCGTTAAGCAGTAATGTATGATTTGGTTACTGACCTCCTCACACTGTATGATTTAGGTGCCTTGTCCTGATGTAAATTTAAGCAATATTTTGGAGTAAAAATGTTGTCTAAGAGTTCAGTTGCTCTTCCTTTCTCTGACTGGCCATATGCCCTTTGCACAGTTGCCAACAAGTATAAAGTATATTCTGAAAGTTTTCTTCTCACAGTTTTTGGTTTCTAAGTATGAAAGATTAATCATGAGAAGTCCTGGTCTAGATTTAACCAAAAGCCACAATAACATCCATCCTTATGATATTTAGGCTTTAAAAAGGAAAGCTAGTCAGCATATGCTGAAGTGCTCATGTCCAGGAAATAATATTATGTTGTAAAATGCCCTGTGGTTTAATCTCTGTTTGCTGAGGTCCTTGAGGCTGGGTTGGCAAAAGTTTTCTATCCTCTGTACGTTATATTGCCCACAAGATGGTTTGAGTTTTGGTCATAATACTACAAAGATGTCTGGTTAAACTAAAATAGTACACCAACTTGAATCCAGTAGTTGGCATGATTTCTCAACCTTGGCAGCAGTTTTAACAAAAAATATTTACAGTGTCAAAACCTAAGTTCAAAAGATTTGTTGCCTCATTTTAGTTTAAATTCAAGTTTTCAGGTATGAAATTGTTTTATTATGCAGCACAGAAGTTTCCCTTCTGTTATCTTTTTCAGTGACTGACAATGAGCAGTGCAGAGTGAAAGCTTTCTGCATTAGTTCATTCATTCATTCACTTTAGTTTCATGTCTTCCTATGTTTTTTTTCCTTCCAGCACCAGCTTATTTAAAAAGGAAAGGCTTGTAGAGTCACACTGTCACCATATGAATATGGTGCTAACAGTTGCAGAGCTGTTCTTCCTGCAAATTCACACCATCCTACATCACTAGTCATTTGAATGCAAAAGAGTAATGCTCCCTTTAGGAAATTAAACACAAGTTTGTGAGCGAATAGGAGTAAGGAAGCAGTAACTTAAAGCTTCTACTCCATTAAATCTATATACCTCACTGCAAAAAAAACTTGGTTTTATACCCAGCTATATCAGCTTTTACACACTGTGCCATACATACTGCAACACAGGCACAAGTAAGATGAATTAGTGATGGGAGTCACAGAAAGCAATAATAAAGTTGTAAGGCAGCAGCACAAAAATTTGTCCCCTAAGAAAATAACATGATTCTTACCTATTCATTAGTTCTTGAAAAATTTCATTTGGCAAAGGAAATATAAAGCCATTTATGACTGACTTCAAGTAATCCAAAGACACAAATCCACACTGACTGACATCAATTGCTCTGAAATGCTTTTTCAGTCTCCTGATAGGCTGAACACAGCTGTAATGAACACAATTTATAGTGTTTTGTTCAGAAAAATCAAGTTCATGAAGCTTTTAAGACAATAATGCATTTTTTAAAAGACCTTTTCAAATGTTCTTCTCTTGCACTGATCAAATAGGTTACCCTGGCATGCTCTGCCCGTCAGATGTTTAATTAATAAGCTCACTACAAAACACTATTCCCAATCACCCACTCTCAAGTGACAAGTCAGACAAGTTTCTCAAATAATAGCTCTGCCTCAAAATTCAGAGCTAAAAATACTTGGTAGATCAGCCTGCTTGGTAACACCTGTCTTAACATGACTTTAAAACCATCCATGGCATAATCTGGTACTAAAGTTCCCTTGATTAAAATTGGTCGTTAGCAAAATGAGCAGTGGAAAATTTTAGAAGAAACGAAATAGTTAACACAGACTTTGTAGAAACTGATCACACATTTCTTTGGTTATTTTTTTAATTCATGGGCTGTTGCAAAGGAGCTATGGGGATGTGGTTTTGCTTATGGGACTTGTAAAATGCCTGAAAGTTGACTTACTGCAGATTTTGATAAGGCTCATGAAATAATAGGAAGACTGGTTTGTTTTTCTGAAATGTTAGCTCACACTGGGTTGTTGAATACTGCAAGTATCCCTGAGGCTTTTCTCCCCTTGCCATTTTTCGACAAGTACCCCATCTGCTTCTAAGCTGATTATTGTTCATCCACAACTGCCAAAATCACATTGTAAAGATAATGTATGGAGAGACTTTAGAAAGCTCAAAATAAACATCAAGGACTGGGTGGGCTAGTAAGGTGAGATGTACTGGGCTTCCAATCCAGGCCTTGACCTCCATGTCAAACATACACAAGATGAAAAAGGGTCAAGATGTGGAGTGTCCCTGTAGCTTTGTTTCACCCTCCTCTCCTGTCTTTTCAAGGCTGAGAAAGCACATTTCCTGGTCTGTGTAATTGAGTTTGTAGTAGAATATGCAGTCTTGATGCACAATATCAGCTTCCTTTTTCTTAGCTAGGATTTTTATAACATGAAGACACAAGAGTGAGTGTTGGGAATTTTTGTTTCTTTTCACCTTACAGTAAAGCAGGTGGAACAAGTTCCTTTCCACCATCACACTCCCCAACACTCTTCTGTACAGATCATGTGTAAGGGCATGTGGAGAGGTCATTTGCCATGTCTGTGCAGTTGCACTCTCTGTTCTAAGCTTGCCACCACAGATTAAAAAATGTGTTTCAGCAGTAGCACCTATCCACTAACAATTATTTCATACACGTCAGAAAATAAGTCAGACAGTGACAATCGGTCATTATTCAGCATAAGTCATTACTTACTTTGATCTATCAGAGTGATCTAGCAATTTACACTACAAAACACCTTAACCATCAAGCTTCAATGCACTCTCATTTTGTTTTAGCCTAAGGAATCTGGAGTTCTAGTACATATGTTTTTAATGCTGTGAATCTAATAAGCAAGACTGGAACACAAATAATTAAACAGAACTGCTGCTACTTGCTAACCAGCTTTAAAAGCAAACAAGAAACCCCATGCATGGAAATGGTTTATAAAATAAGCTGGTATAATTAACTAGCCTGAAAGCTTAGCTGTTTTCTTTTCCTGTGATGCCTGGCTCAGCTTCTCCACGTGCCAAAAGTATTCCAAAGTATTATTGGCACTGCCTTACCTTTTCTCTAAATGCCCCCTCTGCTATCCAGACTCCACTCTGTCACACCATGCTTAACTGCTGAAAACTGTAGAAAACATTTTGCTGATGAAGACTGTAGAAGAAAGTTTTTTCTACTTCTGTCCCTTCTCTTTTATTTTTTGGCAATTAAGAAAATTGATTTAGCAAAATCTGCACCTTTGTCAGCTTCAGAGAAACAAAGCCATCTAAAACTCTTAAAGACTGGTTTTGTTAAGTGGATAAATCTTTATGTACAAACAGATTAAACCAAACCTGAAATACAACTTCCTTGGATTTTCGTGTATTTTCAACTTGATCAGTAGTTTGAAACTATCTGTGTGCTTGTTGTCGTACCTTTTTCGTGTCCTATTTATTTTAAAAAATAATACACATCACTTAAAATCTTAACAACAGATACCTTTATTACTTTTAATGTCACAAGGTACTACTAGAAACTAACTCCCTGTCATTGTCAGAATGTTTCCAGAATGATCCACTGCCAAAAATATGTTTTTGGGAAATGGAAGACAATGTCCTTATAGACCTTTGATAATAAAAGCATCTGTTCACCTTGGAAAGGTGACTGCAGGTCAAACACCCCTCCCCAGTGATTCCCCATTTAAAAAAAAACAAACAAAACGAAACACAAAACAAACACCAAAACCAAAACCAATTCTGTGGAATATTTATTTCAGCTGGGCTAAGCAGCTGGCTTGGTGATGGTGGTTTGTTGTATACTGCTCTGCTTACCATGCTGCTGGCATGTACACTCTTTGGGACACCAATTCTGCTACTGATGTGCTATATTCAATTCAGAGCTTAGCAGCAGCCACAGTGATGGAGAAGACGCTGGCAGCTTGACAACCTTATGCACAAAGAATGCATGCATAGGGTTCAAAGGTTTCAAACCTCTTTCGAAGGTTATTGCAGCTGGGCTACATAGGAAACAAAATGCTGTTCTGTATGGAGAAGGATACCAAAGTGTGACTACCCAGTGCTTAGGACACCTCCGTTTCCTCTGCTTGCTTAGTGGCTGCTGAACACAGATTTTTCTTCCTGTTTAAGTAAAGTTATACCTTGCATTGCTTAAACCTTTGAAAATTATTTGTGTTAATACTTGATTCCATTTAGACATTTCAGTTCAGTTTTGGTTGGATACTAATAGTTGTTAAACAGGAATGGCTCAGTTTTGCACCTCAGAAATGAACCAGAGCTGTTACCACCAGTTTACCTGGGTTATCTAAAAAAAAATTTTTAGACCAGTGTTGATCAGTAGTTTATTTATAACTGCTTCACATGTACTAGGGTCCACTTGTCCAAGCGGGTCTGTGAAAGAGATGAAACTGGGAACCAGAGGGCAAGAGGTAAATTGAAGACAGTATGAGTATGGTAGGGCTGCAGGAACAACCCACAAACAAGGTCTCTAACTGTCTGAGGCATCCTATGGTGGAATGAGGGGAAAGGTTGTGGCCCCGGCCCCATTAACTAGATGGGTTAATTAGAAGGTTTTATAATGCACAATACCATGTACAGCATGTACTCAAAAGGAGGAGAAGCCTTCATTCATAAGATTATTTCTCCACAATTTCAGTACCGAACACAGGAAAAAACCCACTATTTTTAGTAGTTATATTTTACTCCCAGTAATGGTTTCAAAACAAACTTTGGTAGCACTGCATGAACTTACAAACCTCTGTATAGTCACACCATGATTGTGTAAAATGGTGAGAAGAAAATGTATCATTAAAATACTAGATATTCTGACTTCATGATGTCAAAAAGAGTTTGCCCTCTTCTGATCCTACTGAAGTCAATGGAAACTGTTGGTACTCAGGGCCTTTGAACATCAGACCATCTATTAAAATATAATCCTACCACCCAAAGGAAGACTTTTTGTTACAAAGATGATAATAATAATTCAGACTTCTGGACTGCTGGCTTCTCTTTTCTAGACCAGGATAGATTTTTTTTATGCCAAATTTTGAGTGATAGATATGAAAGAGACAACATTTGAAACTACTGGTTTTTTAGCCTGCAAAGTATGGGTAAGCTTTACAGGTTTTCTTTAACAAGACTAAGTTTAAATGCTTCTTGTTAAGCAAAAATAAATTAAAAAATAATTAGCTGTTTGCCTTACACTCACAAAAAAATCCTATGGCCAGAATATCATATTTATACTCCCGTGATAGAGAAAATACCTCATTAAATGCACTAAATTAAATTTAAAGATATGCAAACAGATTCATATTATTTTTAAATGTACAGAAAGGGCCTTTCTCACTATCTTAAGTCGAGCATCTTCTTAAATTCACAGATCCACAGATCCTCACATTCACATTACAAGTAAACCTGGCAGATTTTTGCTGTATAACCTCTCAAACGCAACCTTTATTTATCCACACACAGGGCATTAAATCTCTTCATGATCTCCATAAAAACAACCACTGAATTACTGAAACACACTTTCTCTGTCTTTGAGGAAAACAACTGTATCCTGCTGTAGTCAATGACTCTTCCTTCCCTTGACAACAAACATCAGCTGATGCCTTACTTTTAAAGGTTTCCACAGCCCATGTCCTCCATGCCAATTACTTTTGCCCTCAGGAACAACCCCTCATGCCACCTTCAATTGTCTGGTTCTTGCAATGTCAATTGTATCTACTCTTATGCTGACCTATATATCTGAGAGGACCTGCACGTACACTTTCACAAACGGACTTAATTACTGACCATCATACCTTCTTAAACACCCCTCTTTGAGTTGATGCCTACGAAGGCATTCCCAACACTCTAATTATTTAGGGTGCTGTTATGCCTTAAACTATTTTGCTTTTGTCATGCTGACAAAAAAATACTTTACTGTCACCTTGACCTCCCCAACTTATCCAAGTTCACCGTTTAGTCACTGTATTAGAGTGTAATTTCTTTGTTACAAATATTACCTGCAAAGTTCTGTGTGATTGAATACTGGGTGAAAACTGAGGTTCCGAACCACTACAAGGTTCCAGGCTGCATTAACACATTCTTTATCTGGGGGTTATGAGCTCTAAATGGTGATTTTATTTTTTTACCCATGTAACATCACACCTTTTAATTTCAAAGGCAGATTTGGTGCACAAGTTGCTAGAATTTCCCAGTTCAAAAGAAACTGGCTTTCTAAAAAATGACAGTATGCAAATCTGGACAGGAGTCCAGACCTGGTAAAGATGTCTGCACTGGCCAACTTGCAGTTTCTGACAAGAAGAGGGTCTGGGTCTCTCTGCAGCCCAGAAAGCCAACAGTATCCTGGGCTGCGTCAAAACAAGTGTGGTCAGCAATGAAAGTGATTCTCCCCCTCCACTCTGCTCTCATGAGACCCCACCTAGAGTGCTGTGTCCAGTTCTGGAGTCCCCAGGGTAAAAAGGACATGGGCCTGTTGGAGTGAGTCCAGAGGAGGGCCACAAAGACGATAAGGGGGGCTGGAGGACCCCTCCTATAAAGGCAGGCAGAGAGAGCTGGGATTGTTCAGCCTGGAGAAGAAAAGGCTCTGGGGAGACCTCATACTGGCCTTCCAGTGCCTGAAAGGACCTACAGGAAAGAGGGGAGATTTAGGTGTTAGAAAGAAAGGAAGAAATTATTTACTGTAAGGATGTTGAGACAATGGAAGAAGTTGCCCAGGGAGGTTGTGGATGCCTCATCCCTGGAAGTGTTCAGGGCCAGGTTGGATGGGGCTTGGAGCAACATGGTTTAGTGGGAGGTGTCCCTGCCCATGCAGGGGTGTTGGAACTAGATGATCTTTAAGTCCAATCCAAATATTTCTATGATTCTATGATTCTTTACCTCCCTGTACTAATTTTATCTGCTGAAAATCAGAGACTATCAATATCGCACAAAACTGCAAACCAGATCCAACAAAAGCAACATAAATACTTCTATTGACACAACTGGGAAGAGAAAAGGTGCCCAAGTTTCCACTCCCTTTCTGAGAACATACCTGGAGCTTCATTTTCTGTGCTTTTCTCTTTAGCTGCATTTGCATATATGCCAAAATTGATCAGAAATTCCTCATAATCCACCACATTGGAGTCTCTAACACAGTAATCGTTCCACAACCTCGAGAAGAAAAGCTATTATTTAGAAAACACAGTTGTTCTAGATTATACTTGTAGTGAATTGAAGAAATAGGAAGTTTCTGCAATCTTGAAAAACAGAATACGAAAAAGATTGTGAAAGACAGTGAATTACTTTTTCTACCTTCCCATAACATTTTTCTCTGGTCTCTTTCCTCTGCCCGAGTTTGTCTATAGTATATGAGTTGTTTGCATGATAGCACACAAATCCTACACAAAGTGCCATTTGCTTGGCTGTCTACATGAACATGAATTTTAATATATTTGCACAGGGACATTTATCTTCTAAAAATATAAGAATAAGACTATGCTCTGGATTGGTTTGACAGGTTTTTTGGTAGTGGGAGAAAGGCTCCAGGGGTGGCTCCAGTAAGAAGCTGAGAAGCTGCCCCTGCCCCAAAACCAGCCAAGGAGCCACTAGAGAGACAATAGATGCTCCTCTGTGATTAACATTGGAAAAAACTGAGGTAATAGATGAGCAGAGGGAACAGTTAGGGAGAAAGAAGAAGCTGGAGAGGTGAAAGGCAGTGCTGGGGTGAAGATCCTGGTGGTTTGAGGAAGAAGGGGAAGAAGGTGCCCAAGCATAAGTTTCCCTGCAGCCCATGGCGAGATGGCAGCTGTGCCCCTGCACTCATGGAGGAACGTGGTGCAACATTCCCTGAAGGCACCAGGAGGGGGGAACTTGGCCAGGGGACTTGGATGTTGTGGCCAGAGGATTTGCTGCCAGTGGGCTCTGATTGCTCAGCTGTGGAAGCCCCCGGGCCAGGGGAGGTGGCTGTTCCCGAAGCCCCCGTGACTCTGTGGGAAGCCCAGGCTGGAGCAGCTCCGGACCTGGTGGGAAGGACTCGGGAAGGAGAGGTTGGTGGAGGCCTCTGTGCCATGGGAGGGACCCCGTGGGGAAGCAGGGCAGGACTGTAAGGAATCCTTCTTCCTGAGGAGGCAGGAGCAGCAGGAACCCCCAGCCTGTGAAGTGACTCCAAACCCCATCCCCTGTCCCCCTGTGCTGCTGGGGGGAAGGAGGGAGAGAAACCGGGAACCAAGGGATTGGGGCCTGGGAAGAAGGGAGGGGTGGGGTAACATCTGCAAGCCCTGCTCTGTGTCTGTGTCCTGGGGGTGTTTGGTTAGTGTGAAATTAATTATTATTTTTCCCCAAGTTGAGTCTGTTTTGCCTGGGACCTTAATTGGTGAAGATCTCTCCTTGTCCTTTGTCTCGACCCCTGAGCTTCTGGTTGGGTTTGTCCTCCCCATCCCAGAGTGTGTGTTGGGGGGGCAGCTGAGTGAGCGGCCATGGGGCTGTTCCTTTGTTATCATGTTGGGCCCAAACCACGACAACTATGATAGTCTTAAGCCAATTCCAGTGTAACTCATGGCAAGTCATACCTAAACTCTGTTACAAGTCGTTTGGATTTTATAGCAGGCCAGAAAATTTGCAGCAGCTTCATTTGGGTTAAATGGGAGCCTCACTTTGCAATTAGAACTCATTTTCACATTGTATTAATTTCTAGAGCTTGGAAATGAATTTTTGCTTGTAATTGTTACCTTTCCACATATTTCCCCTGATTGGCAGTGAAGTTCTTAATACTATAAACACTTGCCATCCTCAGATTCTGTCCAAATTCTTGGAAAATATGAGCAGTTTTCACCTTTCAGAACAGCAGTTTGTTAGAGAATCCAGGACCAGTTTATCACAAGTTACTGTGGGATTTATCCCAGTCCCCTTCAGAAGACACTGGTGTGAGTCATGCTCATGTTTTATCTTCCTAATCATGGAGCCTAGAAGGATGAGGTTATTTAAATGAAAATTAAAATTCTGTTGCATAAGGATGATCCATAAAGTCTAAAGATAAAATGGCACCATTAGGACATCTTGTGGATCACAAACAACTAAGTCTGTCTCAGCTTCCTTTGTATTTAGACCCATAATTAGTCTCTAAGTACAAAAAATGCATCTAGTTAGTCCTGATGATTTTTTTCCAACAGAAGACTCGATTACCTTAGTTTTTCATTTGAATTTGTCCATCTAGTGAAGATACTACACCATATGCTGTAGTCACCTCTTAAACTCCTTTTCAAAGGCCAAGCAGATTGCTAACATTAAGCTCTAACGCATCCACACCATCCCTTGAATCATGATCATGGCTTTTCTTTTTTTTGCACAATTTTCCAACATCCTGGGAATGAGGGCAGCTGATGTGAAACTATGTTTTGGTTTTGACTTAGAAAATATATTAAAGTAAAATTCCTATTTCCACTTAGTACCTTTTCCAGGCATCTTTGGGACCTTCACCATTTCAGGAAGCCTTGCAGTAGAAGCCAAGATCTTATGCAAAAAGTCAGACACCACCCACTTATAACCTACTTCTTGCATCAACATGGGGAGTGAGGGGGGAAAATTCCATTTGCAGTTTGTGGAACCATTTAGGTGATAGAGAAGAGAACCTGGTTAGCCATTTGGCAAATTTCATTTGGGACAAGAAAAAGAGAGCTGCACTGTAATACACTCTGTTTTTATCTCTGTTCTTTGGGTTATAAGGCAAAGTGTGAAGGTATGATTAGTTGCTAAGGTCATTATAATTCCATCATTTTTGTGGGGTATGGAAAGACAGGAATTCCTGATCACAATATTAATTTATTTAATGAACTTGGAAAGTCATTGACTTGCCTCTTGCCGAAGTTTTCCATTTGTAACAATTGAATTATGATCCTGCCCAACTCATGGGGCTATCCTGTCTATCACAATAAAACACACACCTGGTTTTGGTGCATGAAAGCCATGGATATATTCATAATTCATGGAGGGCTCCACTTCTTTTCCCCAGCAATTCCCCCACATTCTATTTCCCCTCAAGGCTCCTCGTCTTACTAGAGAGTGAGGATTATCTGTGAATTTATTTTCAATGAAATTTTACAGGGATTAAGATTACATTAGCTGTGAGTTGTATATATGGAAATACAGAATGAATATACATATAGTACTCCGACATATGTGAAGTGAGGTAGAAATATATATAATAGAATGGATAGGTTAGGTTCCTCTTTGAAAAAACTTTTTATGCATACATTCAAAATTAAAGGAATACTTCAAAAATTTTTGTGTGATTGGATTATTTGGGGATTGACAGATCCACTTTATGAAAATGCCATGAGAAATATCAGGTTAATAGTAAATCTCAGCAGCAGGATTTTTTTTTGGAGAGTCTGAAATTCTCCCTTGTTTACAGATCAGTTTTTGATCTGACAAAAACCTGCCATTTACAACAAAGACCAGATATGTCAACAAGTTACCACGGCCTTAGTACAGAACAGAAACACTCTTCAGTCATTATTCTACATTAGTGACAGTTTTTAGCAACCCACTGGGTACTCCACTTTCTGTCACACGAAAACAGTCGCATTCCTTCCCCTAGGAACCTTCTGCTGCTACTCTCGGGCAATTTCTGTTGCTTTGAACAAAATGGCTTAGTTTGGATCTGCATATATCAAGGCTGAAAACCCAATCCCATTCAATAAACAGATAGAAATACAGAACTGATTACTTATTCAAATATGCACTTTTGCCCTCTGATCTTACATTCCAGCTTTTTGTGCAGGATCCCATCACCATCATACTTTGCAGACCATTAACAGAAGGGGAAGGATACAATCTGGTTGTGTCAGGAATGGAGATTGACTTAGTCTTTGCAGTAGCCTTTAAAATTGGGCCAGAGCCTGTTTTCATTATAAAAATCAACAGTAGAGTTGCTATTGCCCTCATCTGGGCGTATGAAGAGAACACAAATTCTGTAGTGCATTCTTGATTAATCTATGTTAATATTCCTTAAAAAAGAAATTGTTGGTCCCAATCATACCAATTAGTTTATTTTCATAAATTTTATGATCAAGGTATGTAGTATGTCACTTTCAACACTGACAGGAGTCTCCTCCATCCATTCTCCAGGAGAAAAACAAGAACTACCACAGAGTGGTTCAGAAATCCTAAACTATGGACCTCACCTGCTTGCTGTCTGTATATGTCAACATATTTTAACTTACTAGAAAGGGCAAGAAGCCTCGGGTATTTCAGTTTAGTCTTTGGATTGCCTTGCTCTTCCTGTCATTAAATTATTTGTGTTTCTTCCTTATTTATTTCCTTATTTGGATAACCTAAACCAATTCATAGATTATCACCTGAAAGAAGATTTCAGTACCTGCTTATGTTCTATACCTGCTTAAATTTGATCTCTCTTTCCTCTCTACAGCCAGGCTGGAAGGACTGGAGAGAAACCAGTTGAAAAGAATAAGAACATGTTCATTACATTCAAGAGGTACTGGATCACACTCTATCTAAAGTCCTGTTTTGCAAACAGACAGTCTTTCAGAGCTCACAGATCCCAACCACGTTAACTTCACCACTAGTTTTGCCTCTGACAGGCTGAAGCATCTAGCTGTGTGCAGCCACAGTGTTCTGGAAACAGTGTCAAATGAGATCCATAAGGTCTAACAAGAAAGATGGGGACAGACATTTTAGTAGGGCACGATGCAACAGAACATGGGTTAATGGTTTTAAACTAAAATAAGGTAGATTTAGACTAGATACAAGGAAGGCATTTTTTACAGCAAGGGTGGTGAAGCACTGGCACAGGTTGCCCTGAAAGGTGGTAGATTCAATGCCACGTTGGATGGGGGTCTGAGCAACCTGATCTGGTTGAAGATGTCCCTGCTCACTGTATGGGGGTTGGACTAGATGGCCTTTAAAAGGTCCCTTCCAAGCCCAACTATTCTATGATTCTAAACACAAGAAAGCTAAGTATTGTTCTATATGTTTTAAAGTTTGCTTTTACTTTCAATGTGAGTATATATTCCTTAAGCAACACTTTGCCTGAAATTAATTTTTTAGTTGGTAATTTTCAAAAAATGGAAGCTGACAATGCACATTTAATAAGTATAGAAATGGCTTTTGGTTTCCTAAGTATCAAAATATGCTAATCCTAAGTACAACTATTCATTATCTTCGTACTTTCTATTTTTACACACTGCTGAATACCTCCTAATTGTTAAAATTTAAAAACAAATACACATACCCATTACACATTTTATGAATCCAACCCATTGTTCAAGGCAAAGAAATTATTCTTTACACAAATATTTGCTCTGAAATGGCTGCCAAAGAAAATAACCTTGAGTTATTTGCTGTGGAACTGCCACATGAGGACATTAAAGGTGCCTGGGGACAGCTTCGTCTTGAGCATGTGACTTTTAAGAAAAAGCTTCTAAGTTCACTATTTTAAAATTGCTGCTCTAACCCTTTTCTTTCTCTGATTTTTAAATTAAATCTGGTTTTCACATACGGGAAGAAGTCAGATGGTTTTGTTTCTCTGTTTTCAGTCATTTGTCTGATGATGAGGGTTTGTATTGCCTGGCTGCAATGATTTCAGGATATCAGTGGGATGTTAAGGAAATAGATGTGTGTGTGTGTATATTTCATGGGTTGTTTTTCCCACAATCTGGAGAATGCAGCTCTGATACAAAACCTAGATAACTTTCCTGACCATTAGGACTAGATGATCAAAACTGCACAAGTAAGAAAGCCAAGGAGCCAAAGTCCTGGGTTCTAGTCTTGAGGAGAGCTGTATTTTTCACATAATCTAGTAAATCTTTAGATGGGATGCCCACCCAAAAGGACTTACTTCTTCTTAGCAGAGTCTGTGGTTCAGAAGTGGTAGATGTCTGGGTTTTCTTCAGAAAAATTTTAATATCCTTTTGGTGAGGTAATACAGTTGCTCTGTCTCTCTGGGGTTGGGCTGGCCTGTCTGAAAGAAATGCTATCAGCACACACAGGGCTGTCTGGCAGAGTCTGTGGATCCAAAACACATCTCTGGAAATGAATACGTTCACGTGACTACATAGTAAGTGTCCCCAGCCCAAAAGACACGTATGGACAGGGCCTTCTGTCAGGATCTTGACAGAAAAAGCCCTCTTAATAATTACATGACTGGTCCAAAGTCCATTAAAGTTAATTGAGAGACTCGACACTGTGTCCCAGAACAACCATAACAGGATTATAGGAAAAAAATATTTGTTAATCAATCCAAGGCAAATATTCAACAGACTCTGGCTTGAATTAGAAACAGATGCAAAGTCCAAATGCAGAAATCATTTCAGGAGACCACACTGACAGCAGGAAGCAAAATGGTGGCAGTACTTGGTCCAAAGAACAATCTTGGGTTTGGGGTTTTTTTCTAGAGCAATGGAGAAAGGAGTATTGTAAGTGGACTGTATTATACTGTAATTCAAAACCAGAAACCTGAAGGACAGCAGGAGCTCAGGCCCCACCAAGATGCATTTTCTCTAAAATTCATGGTCACAGGTCCATGCTATGAAAGCTATACTGTCCAGAGAAATGTGACAGACAATCATATCAAAGAAAGTTGGCCTAGCAGCTTATTGAGCATCCAATGCCCTAGAATGTACCTGGACCCACAGCTTCGAAGCAGAGGCTCTTAAAATATGCAGAAACCTCCCCAAGAACCTCAAAAACAGAAGAAAATTTCTTTCTGATAAAACAAACATTCTAAGCTGATGGGTTTGGAATGTGACACTCCAACCATTTGCCTGTGGAAGGAATCTGAGTGTGAAGAAAGGGGGATTGATACATATAAACAGTATAAAAAGACACTGCCTGCTTGCTTCTCTGCCATCAACATGCCTAAAAAACACCTTAGAAGAGCAGGAATTCTGGGGTTTTGTCAAGGAATGTCGTAGATGGTGATTTGGAGAACATAAATATTCCATGGGAGAATATTCCATTCTATTTTTTTGCTGTTTGCTTCAGATTTTTCCAATTTTTCAGCAGTTATCACTACTGTCAGGAAGGCAGATTTTTTGAGCAGCCAAGTGACTCAGTGAGGTTCCCAATATGCAAAAAAAAAAAGTAACTGCTTGCCCAATTTATCAGGAATTCAGGGTGAGATATGGATAAACCTGAAATAGCAGAGGACATTTAGCTTCAAATTTCTTGGCTTGCCCACGCCTCCCAGTCTCCTATGACACTGAGTAAACCCAATGAATACAATGTGAGTCTGTCACTTGGACAATGTTATTTTAGGGCATGATGATTACAGGACCTATAGATTTTGTACATTAATACATCTGCAGAGTACACTCGTGTTTTATGTTGTCCTTGAGACTTAACAGGATCAGTGCAAAAATACCAGCACAGATGTTAATTTGACCCACAATTTTAGCCACACTTAAAAAAAAACAAAAAAAACCACAACATTTTATTCCTTTGACGATGGCATTAACATCCTTTATAAAACATAAGAATATTAATTACCTTTCAACTTGTACTTTGAGAATAACATATACATTCAGTTGCTTTAAGGCTCACCCATCATAAGAAATTCTGGTATAATTTGGGTATATTTAAACATTCTCAAATGTATTATGCTTCTTCAAATGTTGTTTGTGTGACATTCTGTCAGTCAGAAAATAAATGTTACATTTTATCTCTATTATTTCTGATATTCTGTTTTTTCCTACAGAGGTGACTTAGTACCATTATTTTTATTTGTTAAGCTTGATAAGTTTTTCTGATAAGACTTCATAATCTTAGAGCTTTAAACCACCAATATGAAAATTTGTGTTCTTTTTTTCTTATTTAACACTTTGGAGATGTAGTTAATTTTTTATAAATTTATTACCTTTCAGATTCTAATGCCAAAAACAAGCTTTACTGTGAAGCAAAGCATCATTTTGGGGTTTTTTTGATTGCCTGTTTTAGAATAGTACTGCTTCTGTTCTATAATTGCCTGTACCAAATTATTTAATTGGTTTTGTTGATATATAATCCTGGAAAGTATCCCAGCCAGAAAAAATACGCAGAGTGAAATAGTGTAGCCAGGCAATATGAACTGCAAAAAATTATTGTAGAAGTTGCTCAAAATGAAAAAATAACATTTTTTTTAAAATAATAATTTTCAAGCAATGAAGTGTCATCCTAAACTGCTTAATTTTCTTCTAGGTCTGTCAGTTTGGCTCAGGATCAGCCATTAAACCAATGACAACAGTGCTCTCGATCCCCTCCCTCTCCCACCCAGGTAGGGAAGGAGGAAGAGAATAAAGGAGACTTTCTGGATTGAAAGCTAAACTAGACAGCTTTAACTAAATACTAATGATAAAAGAAAACATGTACAAATATATACAAGTATGTGCAGGAATGTTCAAAGCCCCTATTGTCTCCCCCCATCCCCAGCAGCTCCCCTGGCACCTCCTGAGCTGGGAGCAGTTCTGAAATGTCCTGGAGCTACCCTATTTTAAAATTGCTGCTCTAACCCTTTTCTTTCTCTGATTTTTAAATTAAATCTGGTTTTCACATACGGGAAGAAGTCAGATGGTTTTGTTTCTCTGTTTTCAGTCATTTGTCTGATGATGAGGGTTTGTATTGCCTGGCTGCAATGATTTCAGGATATCAGTGGGATGTTAAGGAAATAGATGTGTGTGTGTGTATATTTCATGGGTTGTTTTTCCCACAATCTGGAGAATGCAGCTCTGATACAAAACCTAGATAACTTTCCTGACCATTAGGACTAGATGATCAAAACTGCACAAGTAAGAAAGCCAAGGAGCCAAAGTCCTGGGTTCTAGTCTTGAGGAGAGCTGTATTTTTCACATAATCTAGTAAATCTTTAGATGGGATGCCCACCCAAAAGGACTTACTTCTTCTTAGCAGAGTCTGTGGTTCAGAAGTGGTAGATGTCTGGGTTTTCTTCAGAAAAATTTTAATATCCTTTTGGTGAGGTAATACAGTTGCTCTGTCTCTCTGGGGTTGGGCTGGCCTGTCTGAAAGAAATGCTATCAGCACACACAGGGCTGTCTGGCAGAGTCTGTGGATCCAAAACACATCTCTGGAAATGAATACGTTCACGTGACTACATAGTAAGTGTCCCCAGCCCAAAAGACACGTATGGACAGGGCCTTCTGTCAGGATCTTGACAGAAAAAGCCCTCTTAATAATTACATGACTGGTCCAAAGTCCATTAAAGTTAATTGAGAGACTCGACACTGTGTCCCAGAACAACCATAACAGGATTATAGGAAAAAAATATTTGTTAATCAATCCAAGGCAAATATTCAACAGACTCTGGCTTGAATTAGAAACAGATGCAAAGTCCAAATGCAGAAATCATTTCAGGAGACCACACTGACAGCAGGAAGCAAAATGGTGGCAGTACTTGGTCCAAAGAACAATCTTGGGTTTGGGGTTTTTTTCTAGAGCAATGGAGAAAGGAGTATTGTAAGTGGACTGTATTATACTGTAATTCAAAACCAGAAACCTGAAGGACAGCAGGAGCTCAGGCCCCACCAAGATGCATTTTCTCTAAAATTCATGGTCACAGGTCCATGCTATGAAAGCTATACTGTCCAGAGAAATGTGACAGACAATCATATCAAAGAAAGTTGGCCTAGCAGCTTATTGAGCATCCAATGCCCTAGAATGTACCTGGACCCACAGCTTCGAAGCAGAGGCTCTTAAAATATGCAGAAACCTCCCCAAGAACCTCAAAAACAGAAGAAAATTTCTTTCTGATAAAACAAACATTCTAAGCTGATGGGTTTGGAATGTGACACTCCAACCATTTGCCTGTGGAAGGAATCTGAGTGTGAAGAAAGGGGGATTGATACATATAAACAGTATAAAAAGACACTGCCTGCTTGCTTCTCTGCCATCAACATGCCTAAAAAACACCTTAGAAGAGCAGGAATTCTGGGGTTTTGTCAAGGAATGTCGTAGATGGTGATTTGGAGAACATAAATATTCCATGGGAGAATATTCCATTCTATTTTTTTGCTGTTTGCTTCAGATTTTTCCAATTTTTCAGCAGTTATCACTACTGTCAGGAAGGCAGATTTTTTGAGCAGCCAAGTGACTCAGTGAGGTTCCCAATATGCAAAAAAAAAAAAGTAACTGCTTGCCCAATTTATCAGGAATTCAGGGTGAGATATGGATAAACCTGAAATAGCAGAGGACATTTAGCTTCAAATTTCTTGGCTTGCCCACGCCTCCCAGTCTCCTATGACACTGAGTAAACCCAATGAATACAATGTGAGTCTGTCACTTGGACAATGTTATTTTAGGGCATGATGATTACAGGACCTATAGATTTTGTACATTAATACATCTGCAGAGTACACTCGTGTTTTATGTTGTCCTTGAGATTTAACAGGATCAGTGCAAAAATACCAGCACAGATGTTAATTTGACCCACAATTTTAGCCACACTTAAAAAAAAACAAAAAAAACCACAACATTTTATTCCTTTGACGATGGCATTAACATCCTTTATAAAACATAAGAATATTAATTACCTTTCAACTTGTACTTTGAGAATAACATATACATTCAGTTGCTTTAAGGCTCACCCATCATAAGAAATTCTGGTATAATTTGGGTATATTTAAACATTCTCAAATGTATTATGCTTCTTCAAATGTTGTTTGTGTGACATTCTGTCAGTCAGAAAATAAATGTTACATTTTATCTCTATTATTTCTGATATTCTGTTTTTTCCTACAGAGGTGACTTAGTACCATTATTTTTATTTGTTAAGCTTGATAAGTTTTTCTGATAAGACTTCATAATCTTAGAGCTTTAAACCACCAATATGAAAATTTGTGTTCTTTTTTTCTTATTTAACACTTTGGAGATGTAGTTAATTTTTTATAAATTTATTACCTTTCAGATTCTAATGCCAAAAACAAGCTTTACTGTGAAGCAAAGCATCATTTTGGGGTTTTTTTGATTGCCTGTTTTAGAATAGTACTGCTTCTGTTCTATAATTGCCTGTACCAAATTATTTAATTGGTTTTGTTGATATATAATCCTGGAAAGTATCCCAGCCAGAAAAAATACGCAGAGTGAAATAGTGTAGCCAGGCAATATGAACTGCAAAAAATTATTGTAGAAGTTGCTCAAAATGAAAAAATAACATTTTTTTTAAAATAATAATTTTCAAGCAATGAAGTGTCATCCTAAACTGCTTAATTTTCTTCTAGGTCTGTCAGTTTGGCTCAGGATCAGCCATTAAACCAATGACAACAGTGCTCTCGATCCCCTCCCTCTTCCACCCAGGTAGGGAAGGAGGAAGAGAATAAAGGAGACTTTCTGGATTGAAAGCTAAACTAGACAGCTTTAACTAAATACTAATGATAAAAGAAAACATGTACAAATATATACAAGTATGTGCAGGAATGTTCAAAGCCCCTATTGTCTCCCCCCATCCCCAGTAGCTCCCCTGGCACCTCCTGAGCTGGGAGCAGTTCTGAAATGTCCTGGAGCTGCCAGAGAGAGGGCAGAGCAGACAGGAGCTGAGGGAGAGTGAGGAGGGTCAGGAATGCACAGGCCTGGGGATCAGTGGTGATGGGTAGATGGAGTCCTCCCTGGGTGCTGGCCATGGATGGAAGAGAAGGGAAGAAGGAAGGGGCTTGACTTCCATGATCCCTGACTTTATACCAAGTCTAAAGTATGTGTATATATATATGTATATATATATGTATGGAATATTTCTGGCCAATTTTGCCGTCCATCTAGTCTGCTCCTCCCTATGGGGGGATTGCAGATATGACTCTTCTGCTCCTTTAGTATCTGAGGCCACAGATTCAAAAAACAGAGCGAGACGTCCTCGATGTCTCATCAGTATCTACAAACATTCCAGCACTATCAGTCCACTAGCTGGAAAACTTGCTGCTAGTAAAAAGAGAGCTCACTGAAGAACAACAAATCAGTAAAAACAGAATTGGCTTCATTTTGGTTCAAACCAGGACAAGGTCCCTACCCAGAATATGGTAGCTCCAGTGGCATTCCCTGCTGGACTTCATGGACTCCAAAAGCCACAGAAAGTAATTCAAAATCATGACCCTTAACATTCTTTAGAAACAGATCATGTAGAATCATAGAGTAATTTGGGTTCAAGGGACATTTAAAGGTCTCCTATTACCTCAGGAACCCCTGGCTCATCTCCATAAGACTTCAAGCGTGCTCCAGTGTAGCCAGCACATCTCAGAGCAGAGGGCTGAGGGCCCTCACTAGCACTCTTTAACTTTAGCATGTTGTTGCATGGCTTGTCATTGGCAATGATTATATTACTCCCCTATCCCTTCAACTCTTCTTTAGACCTCTGTGAATGAGCCATGCTAGATTGTGAGCAAAGACCTTCTTGCCCCTCTGAGAAAGGTGAATCCCATCTGACGCCAGCAAACCTGGTGCTGCTTATGCCATCCCTTTATCAAAAAGCCCCAAAACTGTGGTGCTGACACTAGCCACAGAGCCATGTCTATTAATAGATTGACTTCATCTGTTTCTTCCAATCTCACTGCCCACGACTGGAGGGAGAAAGGAAAAAATAATTTGTGCTCCTGGTTCCCTTACCAACTATCCCAAGGCCCCAAAGTCTCTTTTAATTGCCCTTGGAATATCTGTTGTGGCTACCAGATTTAGGTTGGTTTAAGGCAATTTGTAGCTGATCTCCCTGCATGTCACTGGTATCAATTCACAGGCACTATCATCACCTGATCTCTTTCACCGTTTCCATCATAGTGACTTACAAGCCTAATTTCACAACAAGCAATTGGCAAAGATACTAAGGAAGTATTCCACATGCTCTTTGGATATATACTCTCCTACCCCACCATACTTGGATCATACTTCTTTCTGCAACTCCTACTGCAGTCAGAGATCCAGCTTCCCATCTCCACACCACTGCTCTGAGATAGCAGGCTCTGCTACAGCTTCTGCCAGTACAAACTAGTAGGGGGACTGGATCCATCACACCTGAAACACACATGGACTCCCATTGTTAATACTTGGCCGTTGCACTGCCACTGAAAACCAAAGCAGTCTAGTTTGCAGACATTAATCAAGATTAGTATCATACTTGTGAGGTAAGAAAGCATTGTTTGCTTATGTAACTGTCAAAACCATAGCCCTAAAAGGTTAAGTGTTTCTTCTGAGGCTCCTGGTGAGACAACTGCAAGGCCTAGGGGACTGGGTCACTGAATCAAGTCACTCCTGGCTTTCTGACTTCACTCTTTCTGGAGTCAGACTCTGAGCTTCCATTTCACCATAGCAGTTCACATGAAAACCACACAAAGGAGAGAGGAAGCAAACCCTACTATCCATGATAAACATTTCCCAGTTCACTGCCTCAAGCTGCACAGGATGTGAAGACATGCCATGGTACCATTTTATTTCAAATAACAGCATTTCTCTACTCCATGGGTAAAAAACCCTAATATTCAAACCAGGTGCAGAAATTCAGCAAAAGCATGAAACAGAGCTGATGAGAGTTGTTGCCTTTTTCAAAGGCAAGATTTTACTAGTCACCTGGTTATCAGGATATTTTTTCCAGTGAGAAGCAATGGCTCTTGGCTTTTTCCACTCACTGATCTCAGCAGGAGTGGGAAGCTGATTTCTCCTTCAGAAGCAAATAATTCCAAATGGGTTGTGAAAGGGAGGGGGTCCTAGCTCCTGTACGTTTGTCCTGTGTGCACATATTCTTTGTCCTCTTCATACATTGGTTCTGCTGAATAATATTCCAAAAAGATTTTATGTATCTCTTATGTCAGCCAAAGAAACTGAAGGGGTCAACCAACAGGCTGTGCTAACAGCTAAACTCTAATAAACTTATAAACAGAGCAAGGAAATCCTTTCACTACTTCCTCCTCTGGAAGAGCCTCTGGGGTTCTCACTATCTCTTCTGTTCAGCTTTCAGACTAGGGTAGGCACCAGCATCTCCAAACAAACTCCTCAATCCTGTCCTGGGTCTGAGACCAAGAACACCCCCTGTCAGGGTCATTCTGTGAAACTGCAGGCAAAGGGACACCCACATTGTCCCTCTGGCATCCCAACCCCCATCCTGAAAACTGAGCTGACTGGGATGGATTCTGATACAGGACTCATCCTTTTGAACGAATTACCAACTTGTTTACCCTTGCATCCATTTAGCAAGAGAAAGGCTGAAGGCTGCAACTTGCATACAGAAGATAAACTGACAAAGCGGCCTGCAGCAAGCAGCCCTCAGCTACTGTCATTCAAAAGATCACAAAGCCCCCATCATTTATTGTTATTTTTAGTCTTGCAGAAAAGTCATGGTTGGTTGTTTACTTACATTTCAAACTCTGGGTGCTTCATCCTAAAAAAGACGATCTGCAGAATGTGCCTCACTCTGGGCCTCTGTAGGCCTGTGCAGGTGGACCCTGCACAGCTGTTCTCAGAAAGCCTGCACCTGCTAATTTTTTTCACATTCTTTGCAATCTACAAATTACAGGTGATTTCGATGAACAAGAAACCTGTGCTGACACAACTGAAAGTTAATGCAAGTTCTGGAAAGGTTTGCTAACATATAATACAAAATGCCATTGTATATCTCTTTTTGATGATACTGGACAACCTTCCTTGGCACAGTAGAAAATGTTACAGTAATACTTCATGGGAAATTAGTATTTTGCATTTACTCAATGTCTGAGGCAATTTCCTCTTCAGATGGCACTAGTAAACTAAAAATCACTTGTAGGCAAAATAATGAATTTCAGAGAGAATTCATTTATTTTAAACAGTAGGCAGAGGGTGGTCTTCCTTCAGTGATTGAAACCTAGAGATTTCCTGGAAACCAAATACCAAAGATCAATGCAGGTATGCATTTTGTAGATATCAGTGAATTCCAGAATATCAGTGAATTGTTTATTCTGCATATACCAAAGCATTGTTGTTTTTTTCACTTCATTTCAGAAACTACCAAAATCTAGAAGATCTAGGGATGGAATAAAAATGTACATGGTAAAAACTGACAAATATATTAAATTTCTAGCAACTGCAACTGTCTTCTCCAAGTCTGTTAAAAATCTCAGCAACATGGACCTTAAAGTCAGCTTACAAACTGAAAACTGACAATAAAAGTAGTATTGAATGCTTCCATGCTTATTCTGTTCCGTGTTATTGTTCAGCTTACAAGAATAAAGCCTTGTTTAAAAATATCACTCTTTTTGACTGCTATTTCTGCAAATGCAAATGGGGAATTGAGTCAGGCTGTGTTCTTTCTGGCTCACATAATAGCAGCAATAATAAAGATTCTGCCACAGCTCCTCACTCGCTCATTCAAATGTGGGACAGAATTACATCCAGTTCAGCTGCTTGTGCTCTGTGGTGCTACCAGGAGCAAGAAGGAGGAAAGTCCTTGGTGGGAATCCTGATCACAGTGTAGTCAGTACTTCGGTGGAGCCAAGATTTCATACCTTTTTTTTTTCTCACCAAAAGAGTCAAGATCTAAAGTCCAGTACTGTGACTGCAGAGCATTTATATGGAGTGTATAGGTCTAATTGTGTCTATAACCATCCATGGAAGTAAGCAAAGGATGCCCAAAGTAAGCAGCTACAAATCAGGCAGATTTGACTACTCTTTGTCAAATCTGACTGACAAAAAAAAAAAAAAAAGAAGGATGGAAGAGCTTTTTATCTGGCTAAAGACATGAAGAAGTGAAGCCAGGTTTTATTAACTTAAGAAGTCTTCCAATAGTAATAGATATATAACAAAGGAAATTCAAATAAAGGATTGGACTTCAGCAGAGCAGGCTAGGATTTCTCTTCCCTGCCATGATGGGAAAACATTTTCACGACAATTCCAAGCTTTTCATGGAGAAGGAAATGCCGCAGTCTTGGTTAATTTTTTTCCCTGTAATCAGATTTAGCTAAAATGTATTATTTAATGAGCGAAGCACAGGTTGGATACTGTGGTGCCTGGCACTGGCAGTACCTTTTTCTGCCAGCTTGATACGACCGTTTGTCCTTACAGGTTGGACAAGTGACATACCAACTCTCTTTCAGCAGAGACACTAGAAGCAATGTTCCTGTTTGTTCTCTGAAGTATTAGTGATATCACAGCACTCTGAGCAGCCACAGGGCCTTGCCATGGTGTCTTTGGCGTAACACGCTCTGTTGTCGCTGACACATGCCAGCTGGCTGCTGCTACCCACCCCAGCAGTGACTGCATTTCAGCAGCATTTATGCATTTAAAGCTCTTGGGGATCCCTTGGGAAAGAAGAAGACAATGAATATTTTAAAGATTTTCTTATACTTCAGGAGCACAAAGGATACCCATCAAAAACACGTTCTCTACAGGCACAGCAACCAGACACTCCCATATGCAAACTGCAGCTCACTGAGAGACACATTCCTGCCACAAATCACTGAAGCTCATTCTGCTACCCACAGAAGTACTGCATATCACTGTACATCAAGGCATTTTCCTCAGCAACTGGTGAGTCTGGGCTGGTAAGGTGCCTCCTGTGCCACACGTTTCTTCCCTCTCCAGCCTTTATGGAACTTTCTTGGTGACTCAGGCTATGTGGCAGGGGTGGGAAGAAGATCTAGAAAGGGGCTTTCATTCATCACCATTGCACCATACTCCTGAATTGTGCCTACAGCAACAACATATACCTTCTTTCTGATGTTAAATTAGTCCAAGAGAGGTTTTAGGGAATCCCTGAGAAAAGCAATTGCCTAGCACTGTACTTAGGAGAAGCTTTATAGGGAAGGCAGCTGGCTGGATTGGGGGCAGAGAAGTTGTGGACAGACATGGCTTGCCTGTCTAGGGAGATATGCGTGGAGGAGACTGGGACAGAACCAGTGTTTCTTCTGCAGGAAACAAAAGCTGCTTGTCCTTGACTTGAGGATCAGAAGCAAAATCTGTGTTCAAACTTGTGGTTGCTGCCCCTCATTAGAGCTGTACAGCCACCCTAATAAACAACATATGGGAAAGCTGGGGTTATTATTTGCCAAGAAAACAAAAATAGTAAAATTTTAATGGCAGCATTAAGAAATATGCTGCAAGGAATAAGTTGGGGACCGAGTGGTAAAATATGCTGCCTTCTTCCATTTTTGCAGAAAATGTGTCAAAAATGCATAAATTAGTAAAGAAAAACCCATACTGTAACACCTGGCACTCTCTCTGGCAAAAGGACTAGAGCTCAGATGTGCTTTCAAGGCAAACCCTGCAATACAGGACAGCTTGGAAGCCTACCACCCCTCTGACTGTCCCCAGAGGGCCCGTGCATCAGACCCACTGTCTCCAAAATACCCTTCACGAGAGTGGAGGAGGTGCATGTGAGGCAAGCTGGCCAGAGCGGGAATAGAAGGATCCTCTGTCACTCTGCCTCCAGTTTGTCTTAGGACAGCCTGACAGCAGCCTTTCTGCCTGACTGTCTCCTTCTCTTCAGCCAGCACGTGCAGACAGATAGGCATGCTTAGATTTCCTCCCCTTCGTGGCACCCTGCTGTAAAAGGTGCCAGGAGAAGAAAGGGGATGATGAGGAAGCTTTACAGGTATGGCTAAACACCTTCTCGCCAAATGGAAGATTTCAATCTGCAAAGATCCATCAATCTGGCATATTATGCACAGAGAGATACAGGCATCAGATTTTCTTTCATTTGTTAAAAGACAGAAAATAAATGCTTGGAAAAAAAATATTCTTCTCTTGCTATAAACACATCAGTGTTCATTTTCCCTATATTCTACTTTGGGCCATTTTGTGTAAAATCTTTAATTAAAGTTTTTCTCTGAAATTGTCATCATCAAACCAGAAGAAAGAAAGTAAAAAACGGAAGGACACAGCTGTGCATATATGAAGTGCTATTCAGTACCAAATGAATTGGAACAAAATAAGTATCGTGACTGTTATGCTCTTAGTTTTGGCTCTGTATTCTCAGTAGCACAGTCTAACTTGTCACTTTATATTGATTCCATCTGTTTACACTCTGCAGAGTATTGGCTTCCTACAGTGAACATTTCCTATTTACCAGCTGGTAAAGATAGGCCCAAACCAGATAGAAAAGAATTAGACTATTTTCAGATCCTCATAAACATAAAATCAAAAATTAATGGGGAAGGGGAGATAAGAGTAGGGGGAGTGAGGAAAATATATGGGTTTGATGCTGGTTCATATTGATAGCCCTTTACAAGCCATTTGCAATTTTTAGAGACCTTGAAATTCCTGCAATGAGTAGACAAGAAAAAATCCATTTTCTGTCCTCTTTACGTTCTGCTTTACATGAACAGCCTCATTGTAAATGTGGATCAATCCCAGTACTTCAGTAATCTTTAAAGAGAAACAGTTGGGGTCCGAACTTAGCTAATATAATATTCCCACTCACACCCTGCAGCTATGAGTGAAAAACTTCCATATAAATGGATCTCTCTATCTTTGCACTCAAACAAACTGAGTTTCACTTATTTCTTTTTCAGACTTGCTGGATTCCCTTCTTAAGGAGACTATTATCTGAAGGGACTGACTCACTTCAGGAGAGTTCTTTTTACTGTCATTGAAAAAACCGTTTTGGGTTGCCAGCTCTTTTTGAACAAAATCTTCTTTTTTAACATTTGGGAACACTGTGTCATTGAAGTTGAGGCTCCTTTCTATGCTACTGTGGTCTTTTGCAGGTATTACTGGGGACCTGTCCCTATATTTGGAGTCCTAGCAGCCAGGTCAGTGAAATTATACTCTATAAAGGAAAAGAAGGTAGGTTTGGGTGCTTAGAAGATGGGATACTATTTACTGAACAGGTCTCTGCACCAGGGCAGTAGCCTTATTACCTTGAACACCCACTGAGTCAGTAGAAAAGAGCTCTTTCATGCACCGCCATTTGTACTCCCAAGCACATATCTGTTCAACATTTGGCCCTCCTTCCCAGGCTGTTCTTTTCCTAGGAGGCAGAATCATGGATCCTATATGTTTTGACCACTTTCCCACAATTTGCTGTTACTTTTTTTTCTTGATCAGTCATTGGTTTTTTTCCCCCCTTTCCTTTAAACCTGCTTTTCTCAAGACAGTGACTCTCAAGAGTATCATTTTATTGTGTTTGACTAGAAAGGATAGAAGGACTCCTATATTGTATCCTTAAAAAGCTTTTGTTAGCCATGTTTGGAATGTGATCCACGAAATGCAAACATCTTTTCCATTGATGTTCAAGGGCAGGTTGGATGGAGCTTTGAGCCACCTGGTCTATTGGGAGGTGTCCCTGCCCATGGCAGGGGGGTTGGATCTAGATGATCTTTAAGGTCCCTTTCAATCCAAACCATTCTATGATTCTATGAAAATTAAACTTAGAGTTTGCCTTGACATTTGAAATACTCAGTATCTTTTCCTAGTTTATCTATGCTTTACCCATCAGGCAAGAATGACCACAAAGGCAATTAGTCTTACTTCCAACAAATACAATTAATAACTTGGGTGTCATAAAAACAGGCAATGTCAGCCCTGAATCATTTGATTATATGAATTGTCAGCATGGGTAGAATTTCTAAGTGCAGGACAGTGATGAGAAATTCAAGGCCACTAGCCATGGCTTGTTTCCCCTGTGACTTTTCACTGACCAGAAGATGCTCTAGAAAAACACCTGCTGCTTTTCTTGATCTTGGATCTTTTCTTACCCTTGTTGTGATGTCTAAATACAGGTATTTAGTTAAGTGGTCCAAATGTGGCTTTCTGCCTATACCAGGAGAAGATTACTTTTCTGTACATCACTGTGGACATTAGGAACTTCTTTTAGTTTGATTGTTATTGTGGTTTTGTTGTGGTTTTGTCTTTTGTTTTTGGGTTTTTTTAAATGCACATACAAAAGCAAAACCCAGTCAGAGTTACAAACATAAATATATCCTGGACAGATGATGTGCATCCAAACAGAAGCAGAATTAGCTTTGTCCTTGGGAATAACCACTGTGATATGTTACAGGTAACTATTTAAAAGAATATATGAACTCTTCAGCATATCTGAATAATTATCTATGTACATCATGCATTTACATATCTTGCAGTACTTCTCCAACTGAGTTTTTCCTGGGATATGTATGTAGTAGTAACCTTGCCTTAAGTTAATGATGTTTTCTGTTAATGTATTAAAATACATGTAAAAGCTGTATTTCACAATGCTGTTAAAAATAACTTAGAACCATTTAAATTAAATATACCTCTAATTAGGGCTTTGGAAGATATTTTCAATTCATAAATTCTATAATAAGAAGATATTTCAGCAGTTTCTTTTGTGCTAGGAAAACGCTGAACATGAAATCATAAATGCTACTCCTCAGTTAGCTGCATATAACCAAATGAATAAAAGCTATGACATTAATAACAACTATACCAAGTTATGATTGATAGGCTTTTTCTACAGCGAGAAAAGATTGTCTTGGATACAATCTGTCCTAACAGCCTTGCGATATGTTAGCATTTTATTCAGACTAGAGTGAGGAGAGATTCAGATGTCCTACTCAGTGGAAGGGAAGCAAATGGGTTGCAAACACTACTGCAGCCCTGAGGTGCAACAACAGCTGTGAAATCAAGAAGATTTTATTTCCCCCTCCCAAATTACAGGCCAAGCCCATGCCAAGCACAGCAGGAGGCTGGATATTCCTTGGAATTTACATCAGGTTATGTTTAATGTATTCCTTCTTCTATGAACAGTCTTAGGGTAGAGCCAACAGACTGTCACACAGTGCTCTAGAAGGCCTGAAATACTGTGTCCTTGTAAAAAATAATAAGTCTTATTAGGTGTGATATGTGACATTAAGTTAACTTGAAAATGCCCAAATACAATAAACTATTATGATGCTGATAAACAGATTCTCATGGCTCAGTTTGTGCAAAAATAAAATAATCTATCTTTCCTGTAGTCACACCACCACTCCGTCTTTAATTTTGAAAGTAATTTTGTGCTGTTCAACTTTGTGTTGAGATTTAAGTAGGCTGAGCTATCAGTTGGCTAGATACTTTTAAGTAAAAAGTGTACAAAATACCTTAAATACTGTTCTTCAGATGTGACAGAATGTTTTACACTAGTCTTGCAAAGGGCTAAATAGTTAGAGAAATTGTCCTGTCATGGAGAATCTAGTTTTGTAAATAAGTCAAGTGGTGTTACTCAAACCACAAGCATCTAGTAACTAAATTGCAGCTGGGACTTTCCCGGTCCTACACCAGGGATTTACAGTATCACAATATCACTCTGAAAACAGACCTTCAAGATCCTCGAGTCCAACCACTAGTCTAACTCTGCCATTAAACCCTGTCCCCTGGCACCACATCTGTCTTTTTAGATGTCTCCAGGGATGGTGGTTGAGCCACCTCCTCAGACAGCCTGGATCACCAAGTCCAACTCTCACCCCAGAACAGGACAACCCCAAAGTTCACACCATGTCCCTTAGGGCGTTGTCCAAATGCTTCTTGAATATGATCAGGCTCGGTGCCATCACTGCTTCCCTGGGGAGCCATTTCCAGTGCTCCACCACCCTCTGGGTTCTTAATGTTAAAAAGGGATTCACAGTGTGGATTACAGAGACTTGAAGTTAGCATAATAAAAGAACAACAAACCCCCAAGCATACAAATATGGCCAGACCTCCATGATACAACAGCAGGGCAACATCCTTTTAAAGTGTTACTAAATTGATATCAGTACATCAAGAGTAACATCTACTTATCTGAAATGGATTACTACCCCAGCATGTGCTTTCTGTTATTATCCTGGTCACCACACTTTGAGCAGAGATCCTAGATAACTTAATGTCATTGTTTGGCAGCTGTGGCCATTCAACCTGAAAATAAAAGTAATTTTTAAAACGACATGGACATAAAACACAAGTGCATCACAGTATTATTGAAGACCACTGAAGGGTCATTAGTGGGAAAGTGTTGTTTTAGCATGTGAGCAAACACAAACGAAAGAAAGTGGCTCGATCCTGCCTTTTGTGTGGCTGCTCTGCACAACTTGGAGAAAATCACCACAAATCTGGATGCCTGAGCAGATGGGAGATGTGGAAGCTGCTCCTCTATCCAAAGCATGATGACTGTTAGTGTAAAATACTTTTTTGGAAGTTTTTTTGTTGTTTTTTTTTACTTCTATAAGGGACACAAAGGGATATTAGTACCTTGATCAGACTCGGGAAGAGAGAGTACTCTGGAGTCCCAAGGGCAAGAAAAATATAATGCCAGTTCTTCCCTCTTCTCTGCTCCCTTCGAGTGTTCTTCAGAGATCAACATACATCTCCTACTCCTCTTCTCCCCCAGCACAAATCTGAGATTTGTTGTTCCACAGTAACCTTTAAAATACTTTTAAAAATAAAAAATACATTGTCTTGCTCTTGCTTTTGTTTTCTCATCCTGTTGACTTGCATCAAGCACCAGAGCCAGTCATTTTCAGAGTCAACTCCCACTCAAGTTTACTTTCACCAGTGGCTTCTGCAGGTGCCAAATTCCAACCTGTGCAGATCCCTCTCTGGTTCCAGCCTTCACTAACTGCTTCTGAAAAGCTTTGTGCAAATTTTTCCATATCTGTATTTGTGGGATGAAGTTCTAGAAGCCAAGCTCTGTCATCAGTTCAGCCTCTGAATTCAGTGGAACTGCTTGAGCTTTACACAGGGAGACAAAGTCCTGATAACGCCTCTTAGCAAAACTCCCTGGAAAACAGCACCTGCACTGCCCTCCCGTGGTGAAATTGTACCAGTCTATGCCTGGTAACTCGAACGAAACTACCATTTTTTACTTCCCTACCTTGCAGACAATCTCAGAGCAGTTCTCTAACAAACTAGCTGGCCAAAAGACAAGATGTTCTAAGCATGATCCTTAATTCCTACATTTTAGTGAGTTTAAAAGGACATCAAGAGCAATGCCTTATATATTCTTGAACACCGGAAGAAAATCCAATTCCAAGCATGAAAAAGCGTCACCATTTTATTATATTGCCTGTAATAAAGAAAAGATTAACCTTTTATACCAGGAAAGATGCCTCATTTGTTATTTAATTAGTTTTTACTAATTAATTAGAATTTTTTAAGCTCCCCTGTCTCTCTGGGAGAAAGTGGCTTAGGTCCCTCCCTTTTTCTTCTTTTCTTTGCTGCTCCTCTTCTTCCTCCTGCCTCTTTTCACAGTCCTAATCCCATTTTTGTATCCTCAGTATAACACTCCTTCATTCTCTCTTTGTCTCAGAGTTTTCTTAGCTTTGCACTTGCTGGGAACAAAGTTGGCCTGGAATTTACAGAATATTTTAATTTTTTTTTAGGTAATGTTGTATTGAAGGCCAGATCATGCAAACCCACAGCACAAACTGAAGGAAACTGCAGACCCCCTTACAGAATTTCAGCCTTTATATTTAATTGGGGGTGGAGTGGTGGGGGGAGGTGTGTGTGGTGTGAAAAATATTTAGTGCTCCACTAAGAAAGGTACTGGGAGAGCTCTGGTTTAGGGGTTGGTGGGGTTTTTTTAATGTTTATTTTTACTTGGAGAATGGCTCTACTTTCCATTTTTCTTCACTGAAGGTAAGAATTCAAACTTAATCCCAGTTCATACACAACTGGTGCCTTCTCAACTTCATCCCTGAAAAATTACTGGCACAGAAAATGAAGACAAATGTGAGTTGTTTACTCCTGAAGGACTGAATCCTGAAACATTATCACATTCTGGTTACTGGGTCCCCTGGCTTAGCTTCTGTGTTTCACTCAAAGACGTGTCAAGCTGAGTGGCATATTTTCAAATCCCTTTTAGACTGAATCAGTTATAGTTTCTTTCCTACACAACAACTTTCATTTTAATTTAGTGAACAGGCTGATGAGTCTTAAAGGTTCATACTTTTCCAGTAGCAGAGTGGCTTAGCAGACCCTTCCCTTCAGGAATCAGGTAACATTTCTATGGTAATCATGCCAATCACACATATAGAAAAAGTGATTTTAGGAAAATGTGTGTCATATCTTTATGTCACTAGAAGCTCACATCAGCAGCTACATTCTGCCTTGAGAGCCAAACAACTCGCAAGTGATTCATGACTACAGTTTAGGAGCAATTTGACTGCATAATATGGAATTTAGTTACCTTTTGAGCGTGCTGGTATTTCTGGCAACTTCAGTGAATTTTGACAGGAATTCAAGACAAGGCATGGTGACTTTGCCAATATTTGGGATATGTATTTCAATATACATGGATAAGTACATGAATAAGGCCTACAGTGGTATCAGATACTTTTAAGCACTTTATTTGCAATACTAATTTATTATTTTCTTAAACAGCAAAAAAAAAAATCTAGATTATAATTTTGTTTTTGTTCTGTGTATTATGCATTGCTACTTCTCAGCAACTTGTCTAGAATGAAGAAGAGCATTAGTTTAGTATCTGTTAAATCCTTCCTCAAAAACTTACAACCTACCTTGTGTCTTTCCATTACGTAAGATAAAGATTTCTCAACTTTCTAGCTCTATGATCTTCTTTCCTATGTACATATGAAAGTATATGCATTCTCAACAGCCCCACTGATGCAACCTTCTCTTGTTGCAAAAGGCTATTTAATGTGTTACAGGTGTGTATATGTCCTCCTAATGACAGTTTAGTGTTCAGCAAATAATATCACTCTTTGTTGAAACAGGTTTAACCCATTACAGACTCAATAGTTTTAAATGCAAATCTAATAGCTCAGCTCACCCAAATTAAACAAACAAGAGTTGGGTATATTAGGAAAAAAACAAAAAAACAAACAAACAAAAACCCAGTCACCTACACTTTCAGGACAGAAATTTAAGTATACAATGAAGCCAGTGCACATTTTGCATCAGAATCCTCCCCTATTTTCTACAAGCATCAGTCACGATATCATATAAACACCCAGTGTTCCCTCAAGTCCAATCTGGTGATGGTTTATAAGGTAGCAAATACCAAAAGTGAGCTGTGAAACTCCCCATCCAGACAAAAAGCAGCTGGTCTCTGACTCAGAGTTCACAACCTAAACTATCCATATTCATAACACTGCATGTATATGAATTTAAGCTGTGAGCTCCTTTTTTAAAAAAATAAAAAAAAACCACAAAATCTGTTAGTAAATTGCAACTCCTTCAAATAGTGAGACATGCCACACAAAGTCCTCATATAAACATACCAATCATCAAATGTAGCTCACATTACTTGCCTTTGTATTACTTTCACCTGAGCTACTCACAGAAGATTTTGACCATGTCGAGCATCTTTTTGGATAATATTGGTCTGGAATCTGCTTCCATCGAAATCTTGTTCTTGACATAAATAGGGATAGCCTGTAAATAACTACAGCCAGCAGTGATGTAGCATACCTCTGCCAGCTCAGCACCCAATTCAGCTTCTGTGTCAGCTTCCGCTTCTGTTTCTTTGTGACTACCAGGGTCTGACCAACATCAAGCATCTGAAATGTTTTTTCTCAGTTCATCTCCTTTTTCAGCTGTTTTCTGAAGTAAAACCTGCCAAATGTCCCAGGAGAATAACGTGGGATCTGGGACAAACCTTACAGGTGTAGGTGTAAAATATATAAGCAGTCAGCTTATATAGTCAGATACTTGTAAACCTGGCAAAGACACCTATTTTCCTGAGAATTCAACACAGATCAGTTCCAGAAATTTCTAAGGAAATATTTCCAGGAATACCTAAGTAAATCAGTTATTGTTTGTCCACTGATTTGAAAGCACTAAATAACCAAACACAATTTTAAGCATTTTAATAAAAGATTCTGGAGTTTCTCTTTCTGCTACTACACCAAAACAGTCAGTTGGAATATAGACTAAAGTTTCAAAAATGAAAAAAACAATAAATGAAGTTACAGTGCATACCTGTGTTCCATGACAGCAGCCCTCCTGCTTCAAACTACAGAGAGATTCCCTTCAGCCTGTAAAACTTGGAGGCTTCCTTCAGTTCACAAGCTTTGGGTAGAGATATCATGTGACAGTGGGGTCAACATTCATTGTCTATACATGGAGTCTATGTCATATATTTTAGCACATGCCAGCCCCTTTCCCACTAAAAACACAATCAGCAATGGAGAGTGGGAACACCTGACAGTGCAATATGGTGTGTAGCAATGCCTTATATTACTTAAGACACCTCTGGCTCTCATTAGAGTTGAGTAAGAATTAAACAAGGGTGAAAAGATTTGGCCTGATGTTTCTTTTTCATAATGAGCCAAATGCAGCCACAGCTATGAGCATTTAATTACCTTCTGCTTGAATCAAAGGAAGGTTTTTACACAAATCCGAACACCGGGGCTAATTCGTAGGCATTTATGTATTTTCCAAACTTTAGTCTAGGATCTGCTCTTAAATAAAACATAACAGCCTTCAGAAGAAGCTTAGCTTACAAAAAGCAAGATGGCAAAATACAGCTCTTTGTTATTTACAGCTTTGCTGCAGTTTTCTGAAAGACAATTTCTTTCCTTACAATGAAAGTCCACAATCATGGACGCCTTGCACATTTCATTTCAACTGCAAGTCATTCCTACAAAAGAAAGCATTCATATTCACAGCTGGATACAGCTTTGGTGAAATCAATAGAGCTATCACAGCTTACTGCTACAATGAATCTGACCCTAAATCTAAGACTACATGGCAAGGAGAGGAGGAAAAGTGACACGACTCGTGATGGAGGAAGCCTCGCATGTTAATAATTAAAAATTACTTGCAAGAGGAATGTCCACATTGGGATTAACAGCAAATTCACACTTGATTGGGACGAACTATAAATCTTAATGCTCCAGAAAATGAGCTTTCTGTGGTGAGTGCAGAGTAATTTCAAATGAGTTCCCAAAGGGTAAGATGTATATCAAATCTGGTAACATGTTATAATTGGAATCGGCGATCTTGTAGCGACTTCAGAACAGAAGTGAGACAGTGGTCCAAAGCAGGTGTCTCTCAAGTTCCAATGGACTCCAGATAAGGGAAGAAAATAAAGAACCCTGTTTCCTCACATACAAGCAGAAGGAGCAAGAGTTGGGTGAGAAAGTCCATGGCTCCCTCTTCCACTCTCTCTCCATCAGTAGAACTAGGCTGATTTTGTTCACATCCACAGGAGCCAGCAAACGCAGGGTACCTGTAACAGATTACCTCTCTCAAGGGAGAGAGGGAAATGGGCCCCAAACAGCACAAGGGCTCCTTCACCACTGCAACCTGCTACATTGAAAGACACCGCTGAATCCCAAGAAAAAAAATTGGACAGAAAGAACTGAGGGGACAATGCTACCTGCAAGTTACACAGTGCTTGTCCCTGGGCAACAGAAAGATTTTGATTTAAAAACTCAAGACTGCCACCATTCAGACTTCAGTACAAACCTGCAGCTGATTTGCTTGAGTGCTGCCTGCTACCACACAATGATGCTCTCTTGTCTGTAGAATGAGGTCCTGGGGAAAATGTGAACCCTGGAGAGCAGGGGTGCAAGGCACTGGGGTCTTCTGCAGTTGTCACTCTGGCCATGGTCTTCCCTGGGTTTGAAACGGGATTATAAAAATACACCTGAACACAGGACACTGAAGGAAGTGGTGTGACTGGTAACAGCAATGAGAGAGACAAAAACTGATTTCTTGACATGAGATCTAATTTGTTGATAAAAATATTGACTGACAGTTCTTACTGTCTAGAAGTGACCAGGTGAGAGGAATCGATAATGTCTGTGGTTGTTTTGGATAGTATCACCTATGTTAGCATTTTCAGATAGGCAGTTTAGAGCAGGAAACTGAAGTGGCAGGCTAACTCCTTTATAGAGTATCACAGAATTCTCTTTTGTGATGTTTTTGGCCAGTATATTGAAGACTATGCACATTGAAGTACTCTAAAAATCTATAAAACCACAGCTTTATATTTAAGAAAGTCTGCTATTTAAATCAGCAGTATCGTTGCCTATATGTTTGTTTAGACTTTTAGGCTTTTGCAGGAGAAAAATGCACGCACCAGACACCAGCTCATTACACTAATTACTCTGGTTTATGAAGAGCTATTATTAATTTTCTGAGCTATGAAATCTGAGGAAAACTATACTGTAGGTTTGAGCAGAAGAGCTAACTGGGAAAATAACAATCAGACAGAGAGAGCATTGCACAGCATATGCAACAGTTTGGTATGTGTGGCTCACTGGTGACCTGCTTGGCAGTGTCAAACAAGCTGCATCTGCTCTGTGCATCCACCGCTCCAACAGCGCCGGCGACTGCTAACACCCTTGTGCCAGCTCCCGGCGGGAATGCTGCGAGCTGACAGCACTTCTACCACTCACAACTTTGGGAGATGGTGTTTTAGGGCTTATTCAGGTATGAGGAGGCATTTGTCTTCGCTTGCGTGGAATGTGTTTTGAGTGCTAGTAAAATAAGGGTGGTCCAGGTAACAGAGCTATAATCCAACCTTTTCCGTGCCATTTTACAGTCATTACTCACACAAATAGTTTCCAGTATTGACAGTCTTATGCACTGGATCACAGGGTAATTCTATTAATACTTATGTAGTAAACCCAATCAGACACTTCAAAGGAAATATTTTAAAGGGCATGTTTCCTCCATAATAAGCATAATTCAAAATTAAAATTTAATTTCTCCCCACCCTGAGTATACATACTATAATGTATTTCCTTCTCTCTCTGACGTGCACCACTGCACTGCACTTTGCTCCCGCCATTCCGTTACCACAGAATAGAAAGCAAATGTTAGCACAGGGAATTCTATGAATTCTGTAGCCTGCTGAAAATCCAACATGCTATGTACAAATGACAAAAGCTATTTAAGGAGGCTCAGTCAATTCTCTGTAAAGGGAGATGAGAAGTAAAAATAAAGCAGACATTGCAAGGTTAGGTGAAAAACAGTGGGACAAGAGCAAGACTTACTAGTCCTCTAGCAAAAATGCAGCACTGTGTGGCATCTCACACAGGCAGGAAAGCCCTTCTGTCTGGCAATCCCCCAGAAAACAAACAAAAAATATTCCAAAATTCATAAACAAACAAAGCCGCCACAGTACAAATACATCAAGTTCTCATCACCTAGCCAAGGCTTTGGATTGCAAAGAAGAATGGGGAGCTGGTGGGGAGAGGGAAAGGAAAAGGGGGGAAAGGGGGAGAAGGAGGGAGAAATGGGGAGAAGAGGGGAAAGGGGGGGGAAGGGGGGGAAAGGGGGGGAAAGGGGGGAAAGGGAAGGGAGAGAAAACACCTTTCCAGCAACTTTAGCAATTTTATCTTCACATTATCAAACAGAAATAAAGTAGATCTGAGTAGACTATCCCAACTACTCAAGATGTAGCAAATTAAGCAATTGCTGGGTACTGCTGCTGGGCACTGCATCTTCATCCTCTGTACACTCAAATTGTTAGAATAACTTTAAATAGGTTTTGAGACAGGCTTGGGTCAAGCAGCTTCTTGGGCATATTTCAGGAGTCAGCTTGGTCAGGAGCCATTCCCAACAGGCAGTTTCTGTGCAGCCATCCTGTTTCAAAGGGTAAGAAGTGTTCAACAGTCTGGACATGGGCTATTATTCCATGCTAGCTCACCTTAGTGCCAAGAAACAGTCACAAGCACACCTAATTTACTAGCATAGCCCATCTCCAGCAGTAAACCCTGGCAAATGTCCTAGCTCTGTAGCCATTTATTAAAAGAAATTAGCTTCCAAGTATTCTTTCTTTACCAGTCAGGTGGAAAACAAGCTTTTATTCTTCATCTGATACATGGCTCAGTGTCATCATTACTACAGCCTCTTGGCTGATACACTTGCAGTGGCACCCGTGCAAGTTTGACTCCCTAGAAACCACAGAGTCCATTTCTCAGAGGCCAAGAGCTCAAATGAACAGGTTTTGGCTGCAAGACCTACCCCGTCATAAATATGGGCAGACAATAAGTGTATTTGAAACAAACACACAAGTTGATTGTGCCATTGCCTCCTCAGGCAACCACCAACCTCTATCCCATGTCCTGGGGGTTTGGTACTAAAGAGACTGTGCCAGCCACTTGTACCATGCCCAAGCCAGAGGGAAATTCATGGAGTCTTCAATACTGCTCTGCCCTTTTTACAGCTTCAGCACTCATATTTAAATCAGTTTGTTAGCAAAAGGACCCTTCAAACAGCTAAGGCAGCAACAGCTGTGTGGCTCAGTAACTGGGCAACAACAAAAGTGTGGTAAGCAGAAGCACATCTTTGACTTCATAAAGCTTTCTTTGACTTTGGAAAATCAAGACGGAGCCCTAAACTACTCTTGTAAAAAAACAAATTTAACTGGTATTTTTCCAGATCTATGGACTTTTTATGGTGGAATCTTATATGTCCTTCTGGTCTACTGGTCATCTTACCTTTCTTAGCTGTTTTTCACAGACCCTTTGGAAGTAGTCCATGGGCCAAAAGAAGTTCACATATTGAAAGTCAAAGATTACTGATAGAGGGCAATCAAATTTAAAGTTTCATCAGACACTGAGCCTATATTTTCTTCTTACTTCCACTGCCTTCAGACCTGCAAAATATCAGCACATGAATCAAGAATAACTTACCTGCACCGAGTAGTTCCTGATTTATATGTTACTTGGAATTCACACCAGTGCATAAAAGGCCGTAAATCAGATCCCTTGCTTAGATTTTTAAGTACACTCCTACCAGTATGAGGGCAAGATCCTCAGTTACCATAAATCAGAATAGCTCTGCTTGCTTTCCTATCTTCAGAAGAATTACAGCAGTTATATCCGCTAAGGGATTTGGCCCTCATTTCAATAATTTAATTGATAAGAGTTTCTCAAGTGTCTACATACCAAGTTCCTGCATCTGAAGCATGTTTCACTGTAGTTACAAGATGGATGGATCTTGCAAACGGTACAAACGTATTACTAGCCAGTTTAGACAGAAATGTAGAAAGCAGTCTCTAACAGAATAATGGCAGCCTCCTGTTACCGTGTTTCAGACTGAACTATGGGACCCTGTTATTTTCCTGTCTTGGAAGGATAAATGAAACTTTAGCCTAGAATGTCTTTGCTATTTTTTTCTGAAAGCTTCACTATTTTGTATTGTGTTTGGTAAGACAGATAACAAGTGTCACCTTCATTTTCTCTTAGTGTTTTTAAAAATAAAAATATTATATAGATACAGAAGCTAAAGTGAAAGGATTGCAACGTTGTCCTTTCTTTTTATTCCACTAAAAAATGTGTCGGTTTCTGCAACAATTGAGAACAATTAAGACTATGAATTCCCTCATGCAGATCAAGGGTGAACAGTCTGTGGTTTTAGCATGATTTGTTGTTCTCATTATGGGGTTATAGCAAACAACTGGCAGCAGAGCCATGTCAGAGTACAAGCTCCTGCATGATCTGAAATGAGTTGCCAGAGGCTTCCACAGTGTGATGGGCTGACCTAGGCTGGCTGCCGAATTCCCATGCAGAGTATCTTTCAATCCCTCTCCCCAACAGGACAGGGGTAGAAAATAAGATGGAAAAGTTTGTGGGCTGAGATAAAGACAGGGAAATCACGCATCAGTTACAGTCACAGGCAAAACAGACTCTATCTGGGGAAAAGTAGTTCAACTTATTGCCAATGAAAAATAGAGTAGGGTGGTGAGAAACAAAGAGCCCAAACCACCTTCTCTGTGCCTTCCCCTTCTTTCCATGCTCAACTTCACACCTTCATTCCCAACTTTTCTACTTCCTCCCCACAAGTGATTCAGGGGAATGGGGAACATGGATTTCAGTCAGCCTGTAACAGTTTCTCTCTGCCACTCCTTCCCCCTCACACTTTTTACCTGCTTCAGGGTTGGTCCTTCCTGCAGCCTACAGTCCTTCACAAACTGGCCCTGCACAGGCACCTCTCCTCACACCAAGGTTCCAGTCAGGAGCCTGCTCCAGCATGGGCTCTCCACAGGCTGCAGCTGCCTTCCCATCACGCCCACCTGCTCTGATGAAGAGCTCTCTGTGGGCTGCAATATGGATATCTGCTCCAGCATGGTCCTTTCTCTGGGCTGCCACGAAATACTTGCTTCACCATGTTCTCTTCCAGAGCCTGCAGGGAAATCTCTGCTTCCTGGAAGCATCTCTTCCTCCCTTCTCTCTTGTCTGACTTTGACGTCGACAGTTTCTCACACTTCTTTCTTTCTCCTCACTCCTCGCTCTCACAAACACAGCTGTGCTGTTTTTTTCTTCTCATTTTTTTTTTTCCTTTTCTTTATATATGTGTATATATATGTGTGTGTGTGTGTATATATATTATCCCTTTCTTGTATGTTTTCATAGATGCACCACAGCTGATGAGCTCACCTGTGGTCTGCAGTGGGTTCCTTGGAGTTGTCTGGAAGCAGCTGTGTCTGCCTGGGGCAGTTCCTGCCCTCTCCTCAGAGAGGCTGCCCCTGTAACTCCCCACTGCTGGCACTTTGACACCTATACCCAGCACACAGGCCAAGTCACCCTGAGATCCAAATGATGGGTGAATCAGGGGCTTCCTGGGAAGTCACTGTTACTTCCCACCTCTCAAATCCTTCTGGAGCTCCCTGTCTCTAAGGTATGCAGCATCTTTGCCAGAGTTTGTTATCCACAGGAAAAATTCTAGTGTGCAAATCGCAGATTATCTGCTACGAAGATGTTGTCTTCTCACTGCCTTCTTTTCCTTACCTCCCTACCTCTAGTTATAAAATCCTTAATTAGTTATACCCTCAGTCTGCATTTTCTACTTCTTCCTATTCTCTTTCCATGGCTTGAGTGAGAAAGGCCAACTCTAGAAATGTCAATTACTTAGAGCCAGATTTTGCCCTACTCAGAGGATGACCAAACAAGTTTTCTCCTCGCAATCTAGGGAAAACATTAGTAACACTTGCTACCAGAAGCAAATACACATGAAAGCTCTCTCTAGAAAGAGCAATCAATTGCTTAGATACCATATAGTCTCCTGTACTTAAGCTGTCCCTGTGTAACACACTAAGGCAGAGCTTTCTGGATTCTGACTTGTGTAACTTCCATGTGGAACAAACCACCTCCAAGGGCCCTTCACCTCTAAAGGTCCAATGTTATTCAAGTGGCTGTGCATGTTCACTTGTTTTCTCTGTTAATCAAAGAAGTTTGTTTCCTCTGGTCAATTTTTCTGTACTTTTTTAGGCTCAACCATTTGATTATGTGATGTACGGGCGAGACTGAAATACTGTCTTCTCGGTGGAGCTTGAGATCTAAACATTTTCTTTGATTCTCATGTTGTTCTAATTGGTTCTCGTGTGCTGAGTCCTTAGAGCTCACACGTATTTTCCGGGTGACCCCTTTCCAAGGCAGTGAGAAGGCAGATGCGAGGCCTGTGAGGGCTGAAGTCTCAGCACACTGTTACACCAGCTGTGCTACTGTTATCTGCCTGTGAGGATTAAATTGTCATCTTATGTTCAGTGCTGGCAAAAGCTGAGTATGTGACAGGGATGGTGTCAGTGGATTTAACGTCTGGGTGGCAGTTCCTCAGAATATCACTCGTACCACACGTACCAAGCGAGTCGGTGTATTAGTGATGGTGACTGGAACCAGCCTGAGCAGTAGCTGCCGCCGCGGTGCCGCTCCTCCCGCACCTCGCACGCTGTCACACAGTGTGGCTGTTGCAGCACTCCCTCCTACAAAACAAGATTCCTTCCAAAAGTAGCTTTTCTTTAATTCGCTCCATGTGGCAGCGTGGATCTGTCTGCCCCTTCTTGCTGAAGGACGCGATTCCACCTTTACCGACTGTTTTTCACAGGAGAAGCCCAGTCTGGGTGTGACGATGGACTGTTCCCAAGCAGAGGCTGCATTCGGCTGATTGATTGCACAGATCTCTCAGAAGAGCCCTCAGGGGGATTGGGAGATCCCCCCCAAGCCAGGACAGCACCCAAGGATATGCTTTGGCTCCTTGCAGCTGCAGCTCACGAATCATCCTATTATCTGAAACCACCACCCGTATCAGTTTAAGTTCGTACGTCAGCCCATAAATTACAGCAGCTGAGGAGTCAGCACACATTTGCTTCTGCTGTCTCTTCTCTGTAGTGGCCATTTCTGGCAGAGAGGCAGAGTGGACAGCTGGAGGTGGTAGCTTCTAAAACTACTCTAGCGTGTGTTGCCAGGGCTTGTCATCTGTGCACAGAGAGGACTCCAGCAGAAGTTGTGCCTTTACAATTTTACCCATTGGTCAAGTGGCAAAATCCAGAAAAATGGTACTGGCTCAGCACAGCTAACCAAAAGGACCCCATGTAGGTGCTTGTATTAGCAGGGAGTACAAAGGCTTCTCCTTTCTTTCCTCTATTCAATTGGTGTGAACAAGCTGACTGTTTCTAAAACCGGTTTATGCTAAGGAGCCCTACACTGCTAATAGTAATTCCCACATGTTGGGGTTTCAAAGCACAGAAAATTGCCCTGCTTTTTGTAAACTTATCTCTCATTTATTTGTAAGGTCCACACAGCTCAGATACTTTCAGAAGGACAGTGAATGTTGCAGACATCTGTGCATGATTCAAGCCCAAGAGCTGGAAAGAGGCATTGTTCCAGTCTGCCTGCAGAATTTGCCATCACTCTCCCATCTTTTAGAGGGGTGATTGATATGGAGATAGGCCAGGGCAGAGTGGCATCAGAGTTGTTGACTTCCCTGCCTCTTCCTGAGGACGGAACAGCAGTTTTTACTGGACGTGGCACTTCATATCTAAACCTCATTATGCTGAAATCTGGGTAAGTTTTATTTTAAAATTAATGTGCTTGTTTTTGTAGACTCTCTTTCCACTGCCAGAATGCAGCTGAGTGTTGGTTGCAGTTCTTTCTGCTCTGTCTGTGTGATATATACCATGTCAGGTAGCAGAAAATGCTCATCTGCATGTTTTATGATTCAAACACTAGAGGACACCAGTCTGCAGATCCTGAGGTAAAGAAATCAAATGGATTATGTAGTGAGATTACATATCATGATTTCTGTACTTTGTCCTTCACATGGGTGTGGTCACTGGGTTTGGGATTATTTTTTTTTTTCTAGTATTTGATTCAGCTTAATCTATGTTTACCCTTTTCCTTCTGACTGAAGAGGCAAACCCTTAATCCTCCCTCTAAACCTTTCTTGGTAGCTACTAAGTGGCATTATTTATAGCCCAGGCAAGACTGAATGGTTTATAATAATGGTGACTCAAGTCTATATATCTTTATAATTACCACCAGGACTATTGGTGTTGTGTTGTGATGCTTACACAAAAGTGCTGAGAATCTTTCACGGTTGCTCATTAGCTTTCTCATCTTCCCTCTTTACTGCCCAGCTTCACTGCAGTGAACACTTAAATCTTTTGTATACCAAACCGTGCAAAAAATTCTTACCTAGATTAGTTTCCCCTCTGTTCCTTCATGTTGATGCTTTGGAGGGCTCTTCCTGAGCCAAGGCACTTCATACAGCTGGCTTTCGAGGCATTCCACCAGCTCGAGCTGCAGGGGTGGAGAGCCATGAGCCACAGGGGTGCTCAGCACAGCCCGCAGCTCTCCAGGGGCCTTTTTGAGTACTGCTTGACGTGCACCTGCTTAGGGATGGATCAATCTGGGTACGTTTGGTATTTCCAGGAAGGTATATGGCCAACGGTGGCTGGTCTGAACTAACTAATGCTTTAGAGGAGCGGGGGATGCCTGTTGCTGATCTGAAATGCCGCTGCATTGAAGCCATCCAGTCCTCCCCGTGTCTGGCAGGTTTGGATCTGTGCCTGTAAATGGGCCACCAGCTGCACAGCTAAGATAAATCCCACTAGCACACAAACTTTCTGGCAGTTACCTCAGCAGCAGCTTACCACATTTGAATGCTGAGGGGAGAAAAAAAAAATCATCTTCTTGGTTTTCTGTATTTTTTTTCTTCATTTCATCTTCATTGCAGGCATTCTCTCCAGAGACAATTTGGGGCATTTGGCCGAATGGTATCTGTGTTTGCATGGAGCAAGTCATGGTGATGTTTGGCCAAGTCCTGAAAGTTCAAGTTCTCAAGACAGGAAGAAGCTTACTGCTTATGATTTTAGTAGAAAGAACTGAAAATGCTTTCAAGGACCAGAGATCTAAAGGTAGAATTTCAGCATGATTTAAGTGGGAATGGGCTTTGACCAGACTTCCAGCTCTTGCATTAATTTCACCTGAGAGTACAGGAGGCAACAGTCAAGGGGGCAGGAAAGAACAGCTCTAGCTGAGGACAGTCTTCCTGGTCCAAGAAAGCAGATTCCTAGCACACAGCAGCTTTCCTGTCTAGAAGCAGGAGCACCAGCCTATCAGTAGGTGCACAACAGATTGTCACAGAGGCTAGTATATTCCACAGTAAGGAAACTTTTTTGGCCTGAACTAGCTGTTTCCCCTTCAACCCCATTAGCTGGTGCCACTCTGCACAGGCTTTTTGGCAGAGAGCCATGTGTGCACACCTGGCTTTTAAAAATGTGGCCTCAGAACACTTTCAGCTTTCAGGGCGGCAGGGTGGTCATCTGCTGTAGCAAAGGAGACAGGCTGTGTGTGCCTGGGAGCAAGAGAAGGGTTCTCTGGTGTCTTCAGAAATGCAGTTGGCTTTTAGGCAGCAGATAAGGATGTATTGCTCATACAGCCTCAGGATTAAGTGATTTAAGTAGATTGTTGGAACTAATGAAATTTGCTTCTAACTCTAATCTGCAGGAACGGTAGGGAGATTTTGTCTGCCTCTATAGCAAGAAGGAATTCTAGTCCTGTCTTCTTGCATCTTGTTGTAGTTTATGGGTTTTGGTCTCCTGTATGATGGAGACTAGTAGGACTCCTCAGTATGGAGTCGTCTGAGAGGCACAAGTGTATAAAATCTTGCATGGATTGAACAGTGACCGTGTATCATCTGCCATAATGCAAGAACAAAGGAACACCAAATTATACTCTGTTGGCAGCCTCCAAGTGAGTCCTTTTTCATACGACATGTATTTAGCTGAAGAATTCATTGCCAGGGGATGCTCTCCTGTGCTCTCACACAGGCATTTCCTTCGGGCTGCTATCAGAGACTGCTCATGGGGTCAGAATGTCATTTGAGTTGGTACCATCTGTGGTTCTTAAGTGGGGAGGTGTGGGTAAAGAGAGTATCTGTGACTTGTACAAAGACTACCAGACCTGAGTAGGAGGTCTAGAAAATGAGAAAACCACAATGCATGGAACACATCTTTTATTCAATAAGCAAGCAAGCACAGAAGTATAATGTGTAGTGCTTAATATTTATACAGTACTAAAAATATAAAAATAGAAATAAAATTTCACTCAAAGCATTTTCACTCACAAATATACAAGGAAAAGTGCTGTCAAGCCACATCATGCTACACCACTTGCCAGTTGCTCAACTGACAGTTAGTTTCCCAACAGAACTGAAACACTAAAAATCTGCTAGTCCTTCCTCACAGCTTTTGGTGAGCCTGAATATTTGACTAGCAAAAATGGGACTCCTGCAGTTGAGAGCCTAAAAAGCATAGATGTCACTACCTAATGGAACAATAAAATAACTCAGGAGAGTTTTTCAGTGACAGTAGCCTGCTTCAGGCCATTTGTGTGCCTGTCATAGGGAATAAAAAAAGATACAGAAATAAACTTGAAACCCGATTACAATCCAGACCAGGCATGGCTAACAATTACTGAAACTGTATTCTGCGTGAATATTTGTGTAATACTCCCACCTGGTGGCATAGTTTTAAACTCTCTTCCTTCAGCGCTGCAGTTTCCTCTGCCTGCTTACACTGGCATCGATGTTCATCTTCCACTTAGGTCTAGTAAGAGTTCCAGTAGCACAAACGATAAACAGTGCTGAGTGCCCTTAACTTTTAGTGCAACTAGAGGATATCCGGCACCTTTTTGTCTCTTACCAAATCTAATGGGTGAAATTCACATCTACATAGAAAAGTGATACGGGTCAGAGACTGATTCTTTAAGAAGGACCCTGTAGCTGATGCCTTGCTTTTAAGCCCCATTTTGAGGGACTGAATTAGAGTTGGGGGCTTAAAAAGCTTCTGTTTGCTGACCTTCAGCATGGAGCTGAACTTAATCTGTCAGGAAGACAGCTGTGTACTGTCATCCATGAAAGCCTGGGTGGGTTTTGGGATTAGAGTGACAACCACAACTGCATTCCATAACAAGGCTTGTCTCACAGAGTGTGCCAGTGCACAGAACCCACTCACATTATACAGGTGAGGGTGTGCAGAACCTAATGTGAACCCCACTTTGATCAGTGACTATTTTGGAATGGGATTTATTTATACTTGATATACCTGCTATAAAAATAAATGTGACGATTAACCCCTGAGATCATTCTAGCATACAGTTTTGGCCTGTTACTTGTTTCCCTCTGAAATAATTTTTTTTGGTTTATGGACATTTATTTAGATTCTAGTGAAAAGCTTTTATAAAACACATTAAATAATCCATGTGGGGCTGAAAAGGTGTACATTCTAGTTGCATATATGATACATACCTTATACGTATATAATACATTCCATAACAGCTGAATATTCTAGTATTGTCTAGGGAGTTCTTGCATGTGGACAAAAGACTAAATACTAGAAGATAAACAGCTGTTTAGGATCAAAGATAATTGTATCTGATACGATTTACTTAAGATTGTTTTTCTTTCTTTAACTCTTGTTACACATAATAGCTACAGTAGTTTGTCCAGCAGGTAATAAATGAATGCATAAAGCACTTCTAGCTTATTTGGATATCATATGCATGCATTTTTTATAAATAAAAATCAAATGTGAGGTCGCATTTTCCCATCTTCTGTTTATAAACTAAATCAAATTTCTCATTCATTGAAACAGTGAAGATGTCTTTCCATAGCCCAACTCGTCCTGAAATAAAGAGAAGAAACACCAGTCAGAGCACAGACATAACAGGACACCAAATACCTACAGTGTACTGGTGCAGGGCACTAAATGTCATCTGTGAGATGTTCATCTCCTTGAAAGTTCTATGAGACCTAAGGCTGTTCCTTGTCTACCCAATTCCCCTGCTAAGCCTTAAAAAAAAAGTACCATACACCTTGTCGTCTCTACCAGCAGAGTATTATTATACAGGAAGAATTCAGATTTTTGTGAGATTTTGTTCTAGCTTTAGTCAGAAATGAACACACATTTTGGTTTGGGTATTCCCTTAAAAGTGCATTTCTGGTTTCAGTGCAAACTATGGCTGTTTAATAATTCCAAACAGCTAACAATAACACCATTCAAAATCTCCATGCCTTCAGCATACACTGGTTAGAGAACTATCCAAAAAGGTACATGGAATACAGAGTATAAAACTGATTATTGACATGTTGTATTACCATGACTATTATTTGATATTTAACTAGAAATTCAACAGATTAATTTACATTTCTCAATATGGAGAGAATTATTTACTAAATGAGTGCCTAGATTATATATAGATATGGAAGATAAATTAAGTGCCATGCATCTGGTTTGTGCCATTTAAATTTTAATTTATTACATGAGGAATAGGAAGCTTTTGGTGGATGCAATATAGACACCAAACACTTTTTCCTTGTATGTAGTATTCTTCTACTCTGCTGAACCCAACCAGCATCTCCTGATGACACTGATGAACCCACCAGTCCTTAATCATTGTTTCACTGCAGTCCAAAATTTACTTAACTCAAAGTCAGTCAGGGATACATGTTGGTGAATAAGCCCCATGGAGTAACCAGACTGAGAGGCCCAATTCTCTTCTCATTTACATTGGATATAAATAAAGACAAAATCCAGGCTTGTTCAACTGGAATAAATGAAGGGAGAATTGGGACTTTGCTACCAGAGAGTTTAATCATAACGGCAAGAACAAAACTACATGCAGGGAGCTTAATTATGCATTTGATGCATAAGAAGAATACCCATTTAATTTAATTACCATGGCTTTTATGCAGCAACTCTCCAATTGAGTCCAAAGACAAATCTGTCTGAAACATCTACAAATTAAATGCTAACATGATGGTATGTGTGGCAAGGACTGTTTTATCAAATCAGGATTTTCCTAAAACTCCTGAAGGTACAACAGTGTTTCGTTGTTTTTTTTCAGGATCCAAAGATCAAAAGAACATGGAAGTGAGTGAAAATGCATGATTTATTTTTTTAATCAAATTTCTCCTGTATCAAAAAAAAACATTAAGGAAATGCTTGCAATCACAAATACTGGATACTGATCTCAATTTTGTTCTAGCAACTAAAATTGCATAAACTGTATTTCCCTTTCAATAATGATAATAAAACATTTTTTTCCTCTGCTTGGGAAATATAAGCCTTTTATTTCTGAATCTCCCTAAAAAATATGTATGGACAAATGACAAGTTTTATCAACGACATATGCAGTGGTTTATTTGTAACACTTTATTACTTTTTTTTACCATATGAATTGATAGCTTGTCAAAAAGTCACCCACCTGGTTTATGATTTGAATCATGCAACTGTGTAAATTATGATGTGATAAGAGTCAAATATAAGTAACATATCTAATCATTGTTCTGCTTTCACAGCAGCTCAGGGTTATCTTCAGAGTAAAGATCAATGTGCTAAAAGAAAAAAAATGAAGAACTAAAATAAAGCAAAATAATAAAGTAAATGTAACTAATGACAAATTAAAAAATATTTAAAACAAATTATAGTAAACGGTCACATTATTGCCACCATTCTTTGTCACAGAAACAGAGAAGGAACAAAGCACTGTTAATGAAGCTGCATTCTGAAGTAAAACAATATTGTAAGAGCCAGAGACAGCAAACAAAATACATTCAAAATGAGGACATTTTTAATAAAAAGCACACAGTGAACACATGACAAAAGAATACATTAACTACTGTAGCTCCCTTTCTTCTCTATTACAAAATTAAGGCTTCTTTTTGAAAGATTTGGAAGACAGTAAAAAGAGGAGGCTCTACCCCTTGCCTGGGGGTTTACAAGCTCCACTACAGAACAATGAACACTGAGCACCATGCAGCCAAAGTGGGCATCACCCTGTTGATCTGGATGGAGATGAACTGGCCAGTGGAGACAATAGTTGGCCTTCCCACCTGTGGAAGGTCCAACCAGCAGCTGTGCTCTCTGTTCTCCTATTTTACCACCTCACCTCTCCGGCTTTCCCTGGAGAAGGAGGGGAGATGTGGCTGTGCATGGATACAGCACTGCTGCTGCTGTGGAGCAGCAGATGTCACCCAGCCATGGACACTGAGAACAAAACTTGATTTTTGTGTTACATGCAAGTCAACAGAGAAGACCACAGCTCTGTTGTTTATAAAACCTTGCACTGACAAAGAACACGTCATCCAAGGCCCTCAGGATGTCTTACCAGACTCATTATTTTATGATTTTGTCTTCATAGCAGAGAAGTGGGTTGGTAATCAGTTAGGCAACATGCTGGAAAATCCTACTGCCAATGAGATGGGCTGTTGTTTGCATGTAAGATACAAGCTGTGTGTTGGTGATGAATTTTCAGTTGGAAGTAGTAAGGGGAGGGTAGGACGGGAATTGAAAACGACAACTGAAAGCAGGAAAATACACCATTCAGCGGAGACTCTACCAGAAACTATAGGGAAACTCCTTTGTCTTCACTGGAATTTTACCTCAATCTAGCAAACTTGATATTTATTTCAAGAACTCATAATTACCATTAGTGAATTGGGGCAAAATGTGGTGCCATATCACAGTTTTGACAGAGAACTGGCCACAGGAATCTAGTTTCCAGGTCCTACTGTAATAACTGGAGTGCATAGCCCCTACAGAATGAACCAACAGCCTTTCTATACCATGTGTACAAAGTCACAGATAAAAGCAATGTGAGCAATGGCTTTTTTTCCAAGTATGACACCATGAAATGTTTGTACCAACATACAAACAGGAGATGTTTATCCTGGGTCAATTACTCTGACGATAGTCTGAGCTGGGTAATGGAAACCTGGCATAAGGCTCTGCCAGGACACACACAAAGGTAGTACAGAATACTAGTGAACCTGCTTTCATGGGAATGAAAACTAGCTCTCAAACAAACCTGGCTGAAGTTTGGCAAGATTAGTTAAGACTGATTAAAGGTCAATGCAAAGATACAACAGATTTTTGTAAGGCATGGGATTTTAGTATTTTTTAATAGAACTATTGAAAGTCAACAAAATTAATGATAAATGAACAAACTGGCTAAGTCAGAATTAATAGGCCAGGACTGACAAGAGATTTGAAAATAATTATAAAAATTACAGCTGGTAGAACCAGCAGATCATATGCAGTTTGGCTGAGAGAGGTAGTATGGAAAGGGCTCCTTCACACAAACCTAAGAACAAAGTATTCAGTTCATGATTCCTGAGTATGGGACAATGCCCTCTAAATCAATTACTCTGAAACAACTTTGTGGTTATAATAAACACATGCTTTTATGTGTGATGCTGTATCAAAAAGTGCTAACATGACTATGGATGAACAAACAAGGGAGAGGGAAAGTTCCAATTCAAACAGGATTAAATTAGTGGATAAAATGATTTTATGTCTGAATAAGGTATTTGTGAGGGTGACATAGGAATTGTCCATCTTGATTGTTCTTAAAAAGAGACATAAAGTGCTGTAAAGTAGCCTACAGAAAATAATTTGAGGGAGACTTACTGAGTTCACTCTATTATGCTTATCAAAAAGACGACTGAGAAAGGACTTGAATTGTTGACATTGTCAAAGGACAGATGTAGCAACAGATCAAAGGGCACTTCACGTGTCACCAGAATAAAGATCTAGAAGCCAAACACATTTTCAGCAGCTGAGGTGGGCAATGAAAAGAAAAAGCTCATAAGGAAAGCTACAAGTCCTTGTCATTTCATGCCTTCAAATTAGAATTATCTGCTATTCTAGGAAATCTGATATACTTAACAAAACAAAACAAAAAAATGGGGGCTTAGGTCAGGATAAACTCTATGAAATTGTGGGCTTTGACAAGGCAAAGGTCAGAAGGAGCAGTGTATTCTCAGCATTCATAGCTCAGTCTATTGGAGTCAGCTAAAAATGTGGTTTGCATGGGGTTCAATATACATTGTGGATCTTGGACATTCCCATCCTTTTTAGTCACTTCTACCTAACTTGATTTCAAAACAAAGGAACCCCCAAATTGCACCAAGAGTCAGTTACCTCCCATCATTTACACGGCAATACTTTGCCAACATCTTAACATGCCCTGGAGGTTACTAAGTCATCAACTGCTTCTTGCCATTTCCATAAGAGTTTTACTGTGGGTTTTAAACATACCCCTGCCAACAGGAAGTGCTTCTGCATTACAGCACTGATCAATGAGTTGATGGCAGTGTTCCACCATGGATTCCAACTGTGCTTTGTCGTAAGAAACTCCTAAGAACCTCACCAGTTGCTCAACCATTGTTGCCAGGTCCTGCAAGAGAGTATTTAAAAAGAGTTTCTTTTAAATGACCTTTTAAAATTAGTCGGAATATTTCAAAATTAGTTGCATCGACAAGAGTGAAAATTACAAGTGCAGAAGTTACAGAAACACCACTGTCTTTTAAAATTATGTCACCTTCCAATTTGATGAAAATAAACACATTCCAAGTAATGAGGGTAAGACAGGTTGGCAGAGAACACACTCATATAAGCTTGCCTCTTCAAATATTAGAATGGATATCTGTAAAGTGTGATGCTTCCCACTTCAAACACTACCACACCCTTAAGTGACCACTTTGGAATACTAGTGTGTTTTGGAGGAATTTGTTACTTAGATTTTGATCTTGGCAAAAGAAACTACTACAAATGTTAGAACAGCCCTTCCTGCACTGTTAGATTCTGGGACTACATTTACATAGATGGAAAAGATCTAGTGAAGTGGCCTCTAAGAATAGTCATTACTTTCTATATCAAGAACTCCAGAGTTCCTCAGTATGAGTAAAACTTCTGGAGCTGCAAGGATAAAATAGTGATATTTATCAGGGAGCAGAAAGATACAGTGATGCCACCAATTTTCAGCAGCATCCATCAGTGAGCACAGTTAGGAATATATCAGGACTCAAAATCGTGGGTTTGAAATAATTTTTACTAAAGTTTAAAAATTATTTGGACCGTATTACATCTTCTTTTAGCACCCCACTCCATCAGAAGGATCAGTAAAGGTGACATTATAATTTACTAAGCTATACTGAGTTCCACCCTGATTTTGCTTTTTTGTAGGTTTAAAAATAGGAGCTAGGTTCTTCCTACATTTGCATTAATTTTCCAGTCAACTAGATATTTTGAAGTGTTTTCACTAATTCTCAAAAATATATTACTGCAATAGGAAATGGGAAACAATATTCTATGTAGTACTTCCACTAAATTTATGATAAAAAAGAAAGTGGATTTATTAGCCAGTGTACTGTAAGGACCCAATGATTGTGTTCACCTTGTGCTACACAATCATCACTAATTGTTTTCAACATGGTTTCACAGAAGACAGTAAGAACAAACAAATCATCAGAATAAATGCCAAATATATGGGATAAAACACTGACAATACACTTCTTTCTCATTGATCCAGCATACACAGTAAGACATTTCTTTTAAATGAATGCCCAGGACTAAGTGCAGCAAGCACTGACCATTTATTTACACGTCTCTGCCTTCTCTCTGAGTATTTTACTGCTTAAGGATGCAAGCAGATTCCTGCATAAAGTACTAAGTTTATGAAACTGCTGATGTCCATGGAAGACAGTGAATGCCACTGGTTTAAAAATGGCATTAAGGAGCCCAACTCTGGACATGAAAAGCAATGTTTGTACTTCATGTATTTTAAACATTATTATGCTAAATGTAAAATACCTTTTTGCTACATCTAACTTACCTTATGCATATCTTCATACTTGAGAAAAAGTACATTGGCATCCATGTGATGTTCCCAAAACTCTTGCACATGTTCAAACCAGGAACCATATCCTACTACAAAGACATTACAATTGGCATGAGAAAAGTTAGCACTTTTCTTATTAATCCCTCTTAAAAAAAAAAAAAAACCACACCAAAAAAAACCCCAAGAAAAATAAGTTAACTGGAGTGGGTCACAGACCCAGGAGAACCATGTCTGGTTTTCACCCATTGCCATGCACAGCAAGGAATTTAAAACAAAATTAAAAAAACAAACCAGCTTTTCTATCAGTCTGGAACACTCAAAAGAACTAACTTACCATAAAGACAAAATGTTCAATGGAAAATGCCACCATAGTTCATGATGGACCTCTTTGCACCCAGTATTTGTAACAGTTGCCTATTGAATGGAAATTGAGCCAAAAAAAATTCACAAAGATAGCTTTGCAGAGGACAAATTTTCTGTGGCTCTAACCTGTGTGAATTCCTGCAATTAACATCACACTGAAGCTTCCTTCACTTCTTAGCTAAATACAGCTTTAGTGGAAAGTTCCGTATTGCATCCTCTATTATGGATGAGAATTGCTAACAACCCTTGTTCTTTCTTAAACAAATACTGAAAAAAAAAAGACTTATAAAAATGCTTCACAGTCATTCCCAAAAACTTAGGATGTACTGACAGAATATTTTCTTTATCATTACATCTTTTGTGTGTTCCCACCCCCAGCTCAAGTCTAAGACCTATTCTCTTCTATTGTTATTTTCTGAACACTCTGATGCAATTTCTGTAGATGCACCAGAACGTAGTTTCAGCTATACTGTTATCAGTTATCTCAGATACACAACAAATCCAGACTACCACCAAATGCCCATGGGTTGTTGAGTGCTCCTGAAAGCTTAAGAGTGATATCATGGGGAACTCCCTGTCCATCACAAGTTGCAAGCAGGCCCAGCTTGCAGGGTTGCCAATGATGAAAAGCTTACACCTCCTATCTCCTGCACACCACCAGCAGCACAAGCTTCAGTTCTCCATAGTTGCTGTGGGGGGTTTTAGGACTTGAAGAGATGCTGGGATGCCAAGCTGGGACGACATGAGGTCCCAGCACTGCTGCAGCAGTGCTTGCTGGAAGCCTTAACCCTCACTCAAAACTTTCCTCTTTTGTTTGTCACTTCTTTGATAAAAGTCCACATTAGCACTGATTTCAAACAATTTATGTGTGTCTAGAAGAGCTTCAGACACTGGCATTTATTATCTAGAGGATGTCTTTTGCTGCCAATATTGCCAGAAAGGCAACCTACAGAGAAATGCATTCTGCATTTTTTTTTCTTACCAGTGCTTAAGTTTCCACAGAGTACTTCAGATAATTAAGGCAGAAGTTAAGCAAATATGGTGAAGAGTTTTTTATATTCTTTCGCAATACTTTTTTGTCAATTTAATCTTTTCAGTAAAGCAACTACAGAAAAATATTAAGCTTCTTCATTTTGTATTTTGAAGCCACCTTTTCCCCTTCAAAAAGAATTGCTTCATTTTGGTAACTGGAACATTTTCAATGGAAAAAGAGGTCAATTCCATAGGAAAATCATTTTAATCATCTGACTAATTTTCAATTTTTATTAAGGTATTGGAAAAAAAACAGTTTTGTTATTCCAATTATACAGCCCTAAAAAAATTCACACATGAAACTAACACACCAGTCAAGCAAAAAGTGTTCCTAGCTGCTCTTAATGTTACAGGGCAAAAATTCATTAAGGTTATGTTAGGTAAGTTTACAAGTATTTTATGTAAGAAACTCCCTCAAACTCTAGAGGATAATGCCAAAGAATTAGCACATTCAAGACTAATTCCTACCCAACTGTATGCTCTCAAACAATTTAGCTGATATGCACTGAATTTCTTTCAAGACAGCCAGGTATAGGGTAGGGTAAAAGAGTGGGACTGTGTCATTTGGGCTCAGTGCTTCTCCCTCTAGCACTACTTTACCATTTTATGAAGATTTTTTTGCTGCATTTCTTCCATGTGATGCAAACATTTACTTAAATTATACATTTAGGTTATTATGAAACTCTCCATTTGCACAATTATGGACACAGAACATGCTGTAAGGTTTTACTGACTCTGGGAGGCTGTTACCACACCTATCAATGAGTTAGCTGCTATATGATGAAGATATAAGTATCTCTTGGGATTCTTATATTAAAAAGAGTACAAAACGATCCTCTTATCTTAGAAGGCTTTCTAATGTGTCTTTCATATGTCTCCAACTTAGAAGCTCTTGATCATGGGCTACAGACAAATATGCCATTCTCAGTGAATGTAAAAGGAAAAGCTGAAGCTGGGCTGGAATGGAAGGAGAATATTTACCCTTCCTGCTCAAACTTGCAGGAGAAAGTAGCAAGGGTTTATAAGGCCTATTCAATAATCTTCACTGGTAGGCTTTTACTTTATTCTTCCCTTCAGTATTATAACAGCAACTTTAGCATCAAATCCTCCAAATTCCAGGTTGAAGGAGAGTTTGCTGCATTGGCTCTAGTGAAGATCCAGCTCTCAGAGCACAAGGTACCTGCTGAATTCCTTGTGACACTTCTAACTATCATAGAGAAGATTTTGTAGAGAAACAGAAGGCAGTAAAAAATTTTCTCTTCCTAGCTAGAAAAGTGTGGGAATCCACTGGCAAAAAAGCCCAGTGGAAGCCAGTTATGTGAGAACACAGGGCCTTTCCTCCTTGCACGTTTACTGGGTTAGTGCAATGGAGCTACTCAAGGCAGCGCAGCCCGAGCAGGAACGTTCTGTGTGTTTCATGGAGACACACTTGCTCAAAGGAGTTACCAGGTGAGCAGCAGTGAGTTGTTGTACAGCAGTTTATTGTATTTTCATCATAGTGGTGTATTTTTCAGACAGTAGGAGCCTGCAACTGCTTTCTTAGAGGGGCTCACTTGAACCTATTGATGTACACCAGACCAATCTCACGCAAACCAGAGAATTTTGAGCATTAACTGGTATCTTGCTGGAGACAAAACTTGAGGTTTTTTTATTAAATAGAAATATTAAAGGTATTACCAGGGAAAAGCCTGTGAGGAACAGAAAGACTCCTGAGAAGTAGCTAAGGGGAAAAACCTGTGAGGAACAGAAAGACTCCTGAGAAGTAGCTAAGCAGTGAGCTAGAGCTGAAATCAAATGGTGCTGGGAACATTCACCACTTTTCATGAGGTACCTGGTACCTTGCAAACTGAATTCTAATATAGTAGACCAGAGTTTTGCCTGAGCTCAATGGGACACTGCTGAGCCCATGGAGTCAAATATTGCAAGGCAACTATTTACAAGGCATGGCCATAGTTTGCATGGACAAATCTAAGTCCACGCAGTCCATGTATCTGTAGCAACCTCCTCACTGTATATGCAAAGCAAATGCACCTTTATCCAGTTCATTTCTGAACTTGCAGAAGGAATGCAGAGATGAAAATAAATGTGTAACAGCATGTGCAGAGAGAACAGCTCCTTACACTTGTCATTCATAAACCTTCTGCAGAACTCCTGAAACGTTCCCCTGTAGCTCATGGTCCGTAGAGAGCGGTGAAACTGGTAGTAAGATACCACCAAGTCTTTGGGGTTGCGAGCCATGTAAATTACCTATGAGGGGAAAGGAAAAAAAAAATCATCTTACTGAAAGCTTTCCCCCCATTTCCCAAAACACTTCAACAACTGCTGCAAATATACTGAAACAAACATGATTTCATTCTATTTTTACCTTTGAATTGCCATTGTGGAGGTCTGAAGGCAAAAACCGATATGGTAGGTGGCTTTTTATAAGGCGAGGAGACGTCAGTTCCTAAAACAAAGCCAACAGAAACGTTTCTTATTGTCCATTGATTTTTGGCACATCCTTAACTGTCACAAACTGTCATACTTGGAAGTCCTTCACTGTACTGAGTCTCATTCACAAATGCACTTCTTAAATTTATAGATGCCTAGGACTAGAAATTAGGTCAGGGAGTTGTATTTGTTTTTAAATATCAAAGGGCTGGAAAATATGTTGGGTTATTTTGGTTGGTTGGTTTTTTTCCTCTTCTTATGTTTTCAAAATGCTTCCATTTGCAGGACCTTCTCAAGAAGAAAGTGTAGTAGTCACAGGTTCTTAGTTCCCAGTGATGCTCTGAGTAAAATTCCTTGGAAAATATTAGCTCTGAAAACCCTACCCCTAACTTCTTCACTTCCAAATTTTATTTTTGCAACTTATTTTATCCTCAGAATTAGGCCAAGACAATCCAAAGATTTATCTGAGTGTGAACATCTATCAAACAGAGTACTATAATTTGACAGAAAATCATCTTATGACACAAATAATCTTCCAGTAGTTTGTGTAAACCCATATTGCTATTATCCAAGTTGCCAGTATATAGTATAAAGAACAGTGTGTATTCTCAAACTAAGCCTCTCATTAGTTCCACCACTGATTTGCATCAAGGTGACACTGAGGTCTCATTGGACTAGGCATCACACAGATGAGAAAAACAAGTGACTTGACTCCTAAATACTCTCAGCCTGTAGTAGGCTGATTTTGCAGTTGTTAGTGTCCAGAAGCAGCTTAAATCTATCTGTGCCATCCTTAGCCAGCTCAATCCAGCAAGCACCACAGCTATTCTAGGAAGAAGCCCAGTATTTTGCCTAATAATTCCAAGATATGCCTATATTTGAAGTAATTTCATGCAGAATAATGCAAACTCCTCAGAGAGTCTGTAGATCCACAGATCCTGGGACTCTAAGGATTTAGATGTGTAAATTCAGAGTACAAGGTCTACAGATCCACAGATCTCTGTTCCTCTTTTGCAAATTCAGGGAAGGGATCAAAGCTGATTTGTCTCATTTGAGCAGCATTTTGTTTAAATAAGCAAGGGAAACCTGGAACTTTTACTCAGGAAAACCCACTGCAACGATATTAAGGACAGGAAGAAATATCTCCTAAAGTATTAGAGTATAATAAAACTTAATAAAAGCCATTTTGAAATAACATAATCATACTTTGAATCATTCCAACAAGCTGAGCAAGTCCAGTGATGAAAAGGACAAGGACACGGGAAGAAATGAAATTACAAATATGGAACTGAGGAAAAAGACATCCAAATGCTGAAAGATTTTCTTTGCAATAATTTGTACCTTGATGATGTCCAGACCAGGTTGAGGGTACTCTAGGACTGGAAGTTGTTCATCTATATTCATTAGCCCAATCTCATCTGGATCAGCTCCCTGACTCACTAGATACACCACTTCCTGTAGCAAGCCTGTGCCTGCATAAACCAAAGAATGAAAGAGAACAGATTGTATTACAGTTCTTATCAAAACAGAAGCATATGATGGGAGACCTAGACACAGAAATAATTATAACTTTCATCCTTAACAGTCTGCTGTGAACTAAGTCTGTGACTACTCTTTTAACGTAATATGTCTGCGCCCTTTGTTTTAATTTAAACACACTAAGATCTCCTTTAACGTAAAATAACCAAGACTTTTCTTGTTAACAATGTAAATACATTTCTGTCTCCTAAGCATTCTTCCTGTAAATAGGAAAGCGTTTTACATATACCAAGTTTTTCCACCATGAATGTTAGCTAGGCAAAAACTACCATTTCCAATTCAGAAAGGAAAAAAAAATAAAAATAAAATAGGCAGACAAAGATCATCCAAGTTCACCAAATGCATTAGCTGCTGTACTGGGAAACTGCCAGCATCCCCTCTTCTAAATTGCTGTCAGTTCTACTGTTATGCAATGGTTTGAGAGTCTATTTATACCTTCATGTTATGGACTGGATAAACCACTGAATGCAACAATGCTAAGTGAATTAGTCATAAGCTTCAGAGGCTCCAATTATGTGTCTCTCTCCAGACTGAGGACATTTACAAAGCAACCATTAGATATTATAGCCTCAATGACTGTGCTTTGGACAATTAATAGGTATTCCAAATAGAAGTTTGAACAGAGAAACTATTTAAAATTATTTTTCCTTCAGGCAAGAAGGAAACCCTCAAAACAGGTGAACAACAGTTCAGAGATAATTGGCAGAGGCTTATGAAAAGCATGGGCTGTTGAAGAGATGGAGGAATAGAACGAGCTCAAAGCAAGCTAGCAAGGAAGCAACCCCACAGTTTGACAAGTCACAAAGGCATGGGACATCCCAGGTGCTGTGACAGATTGACTAGTATTTAAGAGTTCTGAGAGGTAAGGAAAATGAGAGCAGGATTTATTCTCTCTCTCTCTCATGTTGCCTAAAGGAAAAAGTAATTGTTCTAGAATGCTCTACAAAGCCCAATCCCATCTCATGTCCTTGGAAATATAAGCTGCAAACTCTGAGATCATGCCCTTTGTCTCCATTTTAACTTGAAAATAACCTGTAAGTTGCAAGTAACTTGTAACAGTCACCAATTAATTCACATTGACTAGCATGACTGCAAACAATAACAGACATGTTTTCTGCAAATTCTGTATGTTGTTCCAACACAAGGAAAATAATTATTCAGATTTTTTTTTAACCTGGGCTAAGAAGTTAAAAAAGCTGATGTAATTTGAAGATTGGCTGGAGTGAACACAGTCAGGATACAACATGAAAGGACACACTTCTCCAGTATTTGTTTTGGAGAGTAAGTACTTCAAGATTCCTGTTTTCTGTCTGATTGGTGGGCAAATTAAAATGGTTAGAAACAAAAATAAACTTTTACATTATTATCACCCGTAAGGACAGCTGACACAGACTTCATGCACACTTCCCTTTGATGCTGTTCACTCTGCATTTTTAAGTCCAAGCGTATATTTTATACATTAAAATGAACATACATATGGTACTTCAGTAACAGTCCTTGTGACTCTGAATGAGTACAGCCCTTATTCACATTAAATATTTATTCTGAAAGGCGACACCCTGGTTCTCTGCAATTTATTTCTGTATTCTCAATTCCATTTGAAAAAACAAACAAACAAAAAAAAAACACCACAACAAACCACAAACACTATTATAACAACCTTGTTCCACGAAAGGAAAAAGGAATAACTGTATGGGGATAAACACCACCACTAGGACTTTCTAGTTTTTCACCACTCAGGTGACCTCCAGATAAAAAGAAGCCATCTCCATTGTGTCTCTATATACAGATGAGCTGCAGGGCTGAGGCAGAGCTATGCTGAAACCAGGAAATCAACAGGTTCCCTGCCAACTCTCCACGAAGTCCACCAGATAAGTGGGAGGTGAAGGCCAGGGAGGCCTTAAGTAGCTTTGCTCAGACTCATGGCCAAGTGCTAGATTTGTCTTGATTGTTAAGCAGATCCATGGAGCACTACAGAGATAGAACATAACATATTAATGTAGAAGGCATGAGAAGATAAGTTATAATTCAGAAGGAAGTGGCCCTTGGGAAGCTCAGAAGTCTTCATTGTCTTCATCTAAATGTGCTTTCACCAGAAACAGTGACTCCCTGAAAGAGTAATGCTGGGCACATGACAGGTACTCCAGGCAAATAATAATAAAAAAATCTCCATTGGGTACAGGCTCTTCAGAACAGTGCTTTACATCTGTGAACCTCAGTGCTAATTATTAAAATGGACATACATAAATTACTGCAGTTACATATGTAGTGCTCACATATTCCAGCATCCTACGCCAATTCACACAACAAACAGTATTTCTGCAATATCTCTTCTACAAAGGGAAGGACTGCAATCTGACAGTTTAGACATTTGGCTTCTGACCAGCCAGCAGGTTAGAATTTTCCCTTCCTACACCTGCATTAGGACCAATGATTTTGCCCACCCAGGAACTCTGTGCTACTTTCACTTTTCTCCCTCACGATATCAGCTTGATTTTCAACCATTTTATGGGTGACAACTAGAGTAAATTCCTGAAAATAAAGAGGGGGGGAAAAAAAGTAAAACAAAAAAAAAGTGCAGAACTTACCATTATACTCTCTAGCTTTCTAGCCTGGCTGCCAATAATGATTTATTGTTATTTGAGGGTTAATCACTTTGAAAGTGAAATTAAAGGATTAGATAACTAGATAGAAAAAGTAGCATGTGTATGAAGCCAAGGTTTTTCTTGGAGACAGTCAGTGGATTTTGTACATCTAGTATTTTCCATCACTTCATCCTGGTGTTGCTGAATGCACATGCACGTATGTGCACACCTCACTTGGAATAGTACAGAAAGAGTAAATAGTTACTGAAAACAGGATTAATCTGTCAGCTTTTGGGCATGAGGAACCAGATGCAACATTCCTAAGTATCCTGTAATTCTATACTTCCTTCTTCCAGCTGCAGTAGATACACATTTCATCCTGGAGTGCAACTGCCAGCCCTGCTAGCTCCAAGGCCATAGCCAAAACAGATGTGGAATTTATTTATATTTATCCAATTCCAACTAAAATGGAACCAGTCAACATCTAGGAAACTTCAGTGTGTCTTACCTGAGAAGCAATCTTTCCTGACAAGCTCTTTGGTTATGTCAATACAATGCTTCAGGAGAAAACAAAGTGTTCCAGTTTTTAACAAAATATCTAGAAAGATACGGGATGGGAAACAGCCCTGATAAGCTACTGTCAGAATCTGCAGCCTTTTAGGAGAGCCTTTAAATTTATCTGTGAACCTGCATTTCTGTTCTGCATAAGAGCATGTACAAAAGCAGCCAAAATCACAAGTTTGAAAGGGTGCCTGCCAGTTGGGCTGCACTGTCCTCTTCTGTGAGGTCTGACAATCTCCAGAGATCAGGGCTTGTTAAGAATCCTATCACCCCTACAGCAGCCCCTGGGATGAAATGGGAGCTCTTTATTTGTAGCCCTTTTCATGGTCAGTGCCCCAGCAACAATAGCAAAGTCAGTTCATGGCCATACTGCTCTACTTATCAGTAAGGTAAGTAAGTGCTGCAGCAACAATCAGACAGCATAGCAAGATAGACTAAGCTTTGAAACAGCACAGCTAACCTTTCTGTTCCTAAGAACTAGATGCCATATGATATCAAATTTAGTCTCTGTAGGAGGGAGAAATAGTTGTTCATGAAGCTATTTTCTGGCTCCTCTCACTACCTTCTGGCCACTGGCACACTCACATGCAGCCACTGAACCTCACAGAGTCGTTTAAAATGAAGTGGCAGATATAAAACCATACAATTTCCCGTGAAATTTTGCTTCCCTACATTGTTTCTAATGTAGTTTATTTTAACTTTGTCCTCTCCATATCAGTTAATGTGGGGAAAACCTGAAGCTCAAAGATGCAAAGGTCTTTGTTATACTCCTTTTATTTGCCCATTGCTCGCAAACCTCATGGAAAAATAAAATTTAAAAATACTAATTTTAGCATTAACAGCCTTCTAGCACTCAGCTGCACTTCATTTTATCTACCAAAGCTTGATCAAGTTTCAGCTAATACAATGCAAAAGAACCATTATGATTCATAATTTTAATAGCATCTGTAGATGTAAGTGCTTATTAAAAAAAGAAGGCTGATAAAGCTGTCAGATTGGTCTAGGAAGTGCTTCAAAGCCATTCTCCACATACTTTAATTGCCTGCAAACTCATTCCTCATTTGTCAGTTTCAGTGTATAACTGCAGGTATGACAAACTTGTCTTCACCCTACAATAGTGAAGAAAAAATAAGATTTCCACACTAGAAGAAAATTATTTCCAAAACATAAAAACATCTTCTTTTGAGATCTGTATGTTCCAGTTCTCCTACATCCTGAAATTTCAACTGGCTTAAGAATAGGTATTTTCATTATCAATTAGGCTTTTAACAGCAAAAATAACATATACACCTTGATATTGCAAATATTTTAGCTGCCCAATTGAGTTAGTATTAAATTAATTAATTAAATAAGGGTGTATTTTCGTAGAGAATTGAATACTCATCCTCTAAAACTAATGCTCTTTTATTGGCCTAAATCCCCCTAAAGTTCAACAGTGATTGGCCAAGGAAGTCTGTGGAACACAAGAAAACTGAATCCAGACCTTCTTTAACTGAAGACAACAGCTTAAATAAGAGTAACTTTTTAACAGGTGTTAACTGCACAACTTCCAGTAACATTCAGCAAGGAGGATCTTGGCTTTTTAGACATTAATAAGTTTTTCACTTGCAGCTATTGGCTTTTAAAACATAGGCTAAATTCCACTTGCCTTTCACTAGACTTATATCACAGAAAGTAGAAATGGGTCCATTAGGTCTGACATGTATTTCAAATGTGTTTCACCAGAGGCTATTTATGACTATTCTATTCAGGACTAAAATGTACTTTCTGTTTGGTAAAAAAAGCTGTCACTGAGCTGTTTACCCAAATGTATTAGCCATAGAATTATTGCTACTATGTATAATACAGTATCCTAAAGCACTGCTTTAATAAACTGGCTACAAAGCAGTGTGAGCAGTGTTATTTTGGGCTAATGCATTAGTACTATTTTTTAAAAATGGCTTGAGTCCTAATTCCCACTCACATTAGCACACTAACTACTCAATAGAAGACAGGATGAAAAGTGCAGAATCGACCACAATGCATCTCAGACCAGGCACCAACTGTTGAGGCATCTCCACTTCCACAGAGCAAGGCAGGTGATGCAGTATGTTTCACATCTAACACCAACAGAAGCAGCTTGGAGAAAAAGGCCTACTGACATTTTTGAGCATGCTGGATTCCAATGTTAGTAACACTATAAAACATAGCAGGGCCTGTTCTCTGGGAGGACATGCACAACAGCCGAACCCACACTAAGAGATACCCAACCTCCTAAAGCAAGGCAGCTTCACCCATAGCTTCCCAGGGACACTCCCTGGGTCCAGCCACCTCCCACACCATGCTGGGGAGCACAGTGGAGAGAGCACACTGTCTGGGAACTGCTAACAAGGAAACAGCATGAATGAGAGCCTGTCAGAGCCTCTGTTGAGTTATGTTTACTATCATAGCCATGGTGAAACAGATAACTGGATTGTCTATGCTACCTACTTTATACTTAATAAAACCAGAAGAAAAATAGCTCAAAAGTCACATAGTCCCTAACCATTGCATCTACCCCATGGCTATCCCTATCTGTCCCAGGGGACAGGAGACCATGAGGCAAAAGATTCTTGTTAAGGACAGGTGGGGCAAGAAGTATTTTTCCTCTATCCCTCTTAATAAGCCACAACATTCTCACATGCGCTGCAACAAGGGCTGGATACTAATAGCCCTAAGAACTGAGTCAGGTCCACAGGCAGCTCAAAATCTAGGGATTAAAAACAAGACACTACTTTGTCTTTACTTGCATTCTGATTGATGAGTCATTATTTGTGTCTCCATGCTTTTCTCCACATCCATGACTTCATCATATCCAGGTGTCCCAGATTTTGTTACAAGTCCTTCAATGACAGCTGATATTGTTCAGTAGGTGGCATTTCTTGGTATTAGATATTCAAAGGGAAAAGTATTTTACTCTTCTTTTTAAGGTTTAGTTGGGCTGGTAAAATATGTCCATACCTATTTGTGCCCATCATGTCTGCACCAAATGTCATCACCAATGGACCAGTTTTTGCGAAGTTACTCAAATTTACTTAAAATTAAATCAGCCAAATTATCTTAAGGGTTTTCTATTTTTTGGCATTAACTCATCTAGCAAAATTTGTGTGGGACAAACTAGGATGCATTCACACAAAATACTCTGTGAATGGTTCTTTAAGAGAGATGACAAACAACAGGCTAAAGACACTAACATCCTGCAATAGCACAGATGATTTTAAAAGACGACATCTACCATACCCTTAGATGACTTCTCTCTTTCAGTTTCTACTCACCAACCAAACGTGCTCCCACAGTGTAAGACAGCACACCACCTACCATAACAAAAAAACTATTTAAAAATGTCAGGAACATGAAAATAACAGATAAGCCTGCTTGCGTCCTTACCAACTATCTGACAGAATTACATCTTTTCACCCTTCCCACTCTTATTCAAGGTTGAACAGTACTAAAGTCAACCCAGGACATTCAGTTGTTACCTTCTTTCGCCAGGCTCCTCCCTTGGACACCCTCATGACCCAATTAAAGAGACACCACATGTTTTATAAGGATAGTGAAAGCACGAAGGATCATGAGTTCATACTAAAGGGTTGGCCAACAGGACAGTAATTCACAAGGGAGGAGTACTTAAGAACTGGAACAGGTTGCCCAGAGAGGTGGTGGAGGCCCCATCCCTGGTAACGTTCAACATCAGACTTGACGAGGCTCTGAGCAACCTGATCCAGTAACAAAGGTCCACTGCAGGGTGCACTGCAGGGGGGTAGACTAGATGGCTTTTAAAGGTCCCTTCCAGCCCTACACATTCTATCATTCTAGGATACTTTTATGGGCAAATATATGCTACAGAGCAGATTGTCTCAAACATAAAAAAATATCTGGCAAACCTTGGCCATGTAAACTAGCACTGGTACCTCCCCCCAGTTATTGGCAAAAGGTGTATTAATAATGTTTCAAGTCTCATCTCCTCTTGCAGTATATGTAGGAAGGTACATGTCCGTATTCCAATCTTACCTCAGTTGCATTCTGCCCTCCTGCTTCTTCTGGTAGTCCCATTCTCCCAACTTTTAAGAGCTTATAACAAAAATATGCCTGAACTGCATCCTACATTACCCCAGCAGGAGCTCATTTAATCTTCAACAGAAAGTACTCACACTGGGTCTGATTTCCATTCACTTTCACAGAGGTGACACAACAGTGTACAAAACATAACAAAGCAGAAAAGAACCTTGCTGTAGTGACAGGTCATTGTCTTTTGAAATCACCCTCAAGGACTTGATTAAGTTCAAAGTTACTCTTAGATCCACTGATTTCTAGAACAACCGTATCACTTTGTGTGACGCTACAGAGTTGTAATATAGTCTGTTGCTAAATGCAGAGCCTCAGTGAGCTCTGCTGATTGAAACAGGATCAGAAGACAGGAGATAAGAAGGAATCTATTAGAAACCTGTGTTGAGGTAGTTCTCAAACCCTTCACTGTGAACATGTTCCTCTACCTATATAGTAAGTGCATTTCAGAGAATGTCTGACACTACTCCAAACGCAATTCTACACCTTAGTTTCAATCCCTTCCAGGTCTCTTGACCTACTAACCACACCCTTTCTAATGCACCCCAGGATGCCATTGGCCTTCTTGGCCACAAGGGCACATTGCTGGCTCATGGTCATCCTCCTGTCTACCAGGACCCCCAGGTCTCTTTCACCTACACTACTCTCCAGCAGTTCAGCCCCCAACCTGTACTGGGACATGGTGTTGTTCTTCCCCAAATGTAAAACTCTGCACTTCCCCTTGTTGAATTTCATCATGTTTCTCCCCGCCCAACTCTCCAACCTATCTAAGTCTCTCTGAATGGCAGCACAGCCTTCTGGTGTGTCAGCCACTCCTCCCAGCTTAGTGTCATCAGCAAACTTGCTGAGGGTACATTCTATACCCTCATCCAGGTCGTTGATGAAGATGTTGAACAACACCGGTCCCAGTACCGACCCCTGTGGGACTCCACTAGTCACACACCTCCAACCAGATTCTGCCCCATTGACTACAACTCTCTGACTCCTTCCTTTCAACCAGTTCCTAATCCACCTCACTTCCTGGTCACCAAACCCATACCTGATCAACTTATCCACAAGGATGCTGTGGGAGACGGTGTCAAATGCTTTACTGAAATCAAGATAAACCACATCTACCGCTCTACCATCATCTATCCACCTAGTAATTTCCTCATAGAAGGCTATGAGGTTAGTCAAACATGATTTACCCTTGATAAAACCATGTTGACTGCTCTTGATGACCCCCATGTCCTTGATGTGCCTGGAGATAGTGACAAGAACAAGTTGTTCCATCACCTTTCCAGGGATGGAGGTGAGGCTGACCGGTCTATAGTTACCCGGGTCCTCCTTCTTGCCCTTCTTGTAGACTGGAGTGACATTTGCTATCCTCCAGTCCTCAGGCACCTCACCTGTTGCCCATGATTTACTGAAGATGATGGAGAGTGGCCTAGCAATGACCTCCGCCAGCTCCCTCAGCACCCTTGGGTGCATTCCATCTGGACCCATTGATTTATGGATGTCCAGATTACTCAACTGATCCCTAACCCAATCTTCATCTACCATGTCAAACTCTTCCTCTATCTTGACCTCTTCTGGGGCTATATGAATCTGGGGCTCATAGGGAGACCCTGCAGGAGTGAAGACAGAGGCAAAGAAGGCATTCAGCACCTCTGCCTTCTTTATATCCTCTGTCACCAGGGCTCCCACCTCATTCCTCAATGGGCCAATATTGCCTCTATTGCTAGTTTTGCTAGCTATGTACTTGAAAAAGCCCTTTCTATTATCCTTAACCTGACTTGCAAGGTTAAGTTCCAAGGAGGCCTTAGCTTTCCTAATTGCCTCCCTACATCCTCTGACAAAAAAAGGAGCTCATTTAATCTTCAACAGAAAGTACTCACACTGGGTCTGATTTCCATTCACTTTCACAGAGGTGACACAACAGTGTACAAAACATAACAAAGCAGAAAAGAACCTTGCTGTAGTGACAGGTCATTGTCTTTTGAAATCACCCTCAAGGACTTGATTAAGTTCAAAGTTACTCTTAGATCCACTGATTTCTAGAACAACCGTATCACTTTGTGTGACGCTACAGAGTTGTAATATAGTCTGTTGCTAAATGCACAGCCTCAGTGAGCTCTGCTGATTGAAACAGGATCAGAAGACAGGAGATAAGAAGGAATCTATTAGAAACCTGTGTTGAGGTAGTTCTCAAACCCTTCACTGTGAACATGTTCCTCTACCTATATAGTAAGTGCATTTCAGAGAATGTCTGACACTACTCCAAACGCAATTCTACACCTTAGTTTCAATCCCTTCCAGGAAAATCGTTAGGAAAAATCTGTCTACACATGCATGTGTATCTGCATATATTGTGTGGTTAAATTGCAAGAAGGCCAATAGCATAATACGAAGCCATTAAAAAATTAAAGTTACATATGAAAAAGAGAGCAGCGCATTTTTGTATCAGAATTTCAAGGAACATTGTTTACCCTCTATACATGAAGCTATACAGCCTGTTTAGTCAGCTATTACTTGTCTAAGATCAGGCAGTAAAGCATTTTGCCTTAAAGAGAATCCCTTCATATTATAGCTGCCCTAAGCAAAACGAGTATTTTGCAAGGTACCTATGCCCTCACAGTCATTCCCTCTGTCTGCTGAACTGCAGTTTTAGACAAACTGCAGTCGGTTCTATTCTGTTTCCATTACTGCTCTTCAGAATTAGAAATTATAGCACACCTAACTTGGAGTATAAAAGGGGATCAGCCAGTCATATCACCATGAGTTTTCCCAGTATTGCAAAAAAATCATTGAAGAAGACACACTTTCTGATAGAAACTGTGATCTAATAATAACACTGACATCAATCATTATTAATGTGCACTTCAGCCATATATACATACAGCAATCCAGTATTAGCAATGCCTGTGGCTGTTCTGTGCCACCTTGATAACCCTCATCAACAGTAAACACACTGGTAACTGGATTAACCTGGGTTTATGATTGCCTTGTGTAAACAGGACACCACAAAGCATCCAGTGTACTACAAAATATTAACTGCTGCATATGTAGTCACTATGTGTCTTCTGAACATGATTCTCATCTCACTTGCTTCACATTTTTTTCATCTTCTTGGTTTAGATGAATTCATTATGAATGCAGTGAAGATGTTGAAGGGCTAATTCAGCACTATTGCCTGTATCCCAAATGGTGATCTGATGTCATTTCACATGCACTATAAATGGTGGGTGGGTAAAAGCATATGAAATCAGCTTGAACCTTTTTAAATTAAAGACGGATTTTGGCATTTAGTGACACAAATTCCTCCTCAGCTGTTTCTCCAGAGCTTTCCCTATTACTTTTTATCTTTTACTATCTCAGCCACTGCCCTCTACACACTTTCAACCCCCTAATATGTTTCCTTCCTGAAGTTCCTCAGTACCTCTTCACTCCCCTCACAGATGCTTTCCTAAGCCTATAGCACAATTTGGCTGAAATGTTGTAACGATGGAACATTTCCTCTGCCATGTTGTCTTGTCTGCATACACACACACAGCAAAGCACTTCTCTTGCTTCTGAACCTGCAACACATTACAGGACTAACACATGACATGAAAGGTTTATTTCTTTTGTAAGAGCCTGTAAAAAATTGGTATACAGGACCATAAGTATTTCAGCCCTTTTCTCTTGCTTTCCTGGTTCTCCAAGGTGTTACTGAAACTCTGAACAGACTCAAAGTGATGAGATGCTGGGTGCTTCAGGTTATTAATCCTCTGTCCATTGCTCCCTCCAAATGAAGGGACAAACACATTCCTACATACTAGCGTTATTATGTGCTCATCTTTAATACCTAGATGCTTAATTTAATTTCAGAGACATAATTCCTAGTTCGACTATGAAAATACAGATGGTAGATGTCACCTTTTATCCAAGAGAATTTCTTTGTTGTACATTAAAAATTCTGGTAGGGAAAAAATACATCCACATGCCTCCAGCAGAAAATGCAGACAAAAATATGATATGACTTATCCAAGGTCACAGAATCTCTAGCTAAAAAGGCACAGTGCACCTTGCTTCACTTCTGAAGCAGCAGTGATGGGACAATACAATAGTTCCCCTCAGTATAGTGTATGAACCCCTACTGTACTCAACAAAAGAAAAGTCTTAATTTAATAAAGATGGCATAAGAATGAAAAACAATGTGTGCTTAATCCAATTCAGTTCAATGTTCAAGCATTTTCCTTTCTTTCATTAAAATCTTCACCTATGAAAGACGAATATCAACATGAAATGAGAATGACTGGCTGTTGGGTTTGGCTGATTCACATAATTTTCTAATTCTTTAATCTTTGATGTCATTATAATCTAATTCAGTCAACAGTGATTTCTCATGTCCAGAATACACTTTTAATCTTTTTTTTCCTTTTATTTCCTGAGCCTGCTTTCAAAAAGCAAGTTGCCTCAGTTTTGTAGTACTTTATCGTACGGAAGCAACTATGCAGTAATTTGCAAGAGACCCGACAAAACCTATTAGGTAGCTGAAGAATTCTTCTTCTAAACCATTTTTTGCATCTCTAATAACACCTCTCCAATGGTTTGATAAAAGCCTTGTGAGAGAAATGCTGTTGGTTAGATAGCAAAAACAAGTTTTCCTTAATGACAGATCTCCACTTTTATTTCCTATTTGAGGCACATGAGGACCTATTAAATTAAAATCTCACTGAAATTAAGTCAAATGCATGTGGCAAACTTTATATTGTTTGCAATTACTTATTATTTCATCTTTTTATTTATAATTTCTTTGCCTAGCAGTATTTAAGGCTGAGTCAATACTAGAAGGTATTTTGCATCATACATACACAAAACAGCAGACAGATCCATTTCAAAAAGCCTTTAAAAGCACACAAACCCACTGGCCCTAACTCCTCTCAAACACTTGTCTACAGGTGTTACTTTCTACACCTGAGTGGTCGTCAAGGGAGTGAGTTTAAGCAGTGGACTATTTACTTTTCTAACTGGTAGAAGGACTTCAGCCACCAAAAGCATGGAATCGGATTCAGATATGGACCCTTGTACATCAGCCCCTATAAGGACAGCTCACAAAACATCTCCATCACACAATGCAGTTTGCTGTTCCCTTTTTGTTTGCATAAGTATATTCTTTCTGGCTGGTTGGTATGAGAACTGACGGATGTTCATATTGCATTAAAATGGAATTACATCTGAGCTTTATACATTTCTTACGGTAGAGAAATCAAGTAACTATGATGGTACTGTAAAAGGGAAAAAGTTAAATGCCATATTCTGATTTTAAAGACATGAACTAACTTGTTCATCCACATTTGAGTTCATCCACATTCAGATTCGAGACCATCTAAAGAACCTGAAAGTGCACAAGTTCATGGGATCTGACAAGATCCACCTGCAGCTCCTAAGGGAGCTGGCAGATGAAGTTGCAACATTGCTTTCCATCATATTTGAAAAGTGAAGGCAGTCTGGTGAAGTTCCCACTGACCGGAAAAGAGGAAATATAACCCCCATTTTCAAAAAGGGAAGGAAAGAAGATCCAGGGAACTACAGGCCAGTCAGTTTCACCTCTGTGCCTGGCAAGATCATGGACCAGATCCTCCTGAAGACTCCGCTAAGGCACATGGAAAATGGGGAGGTGGTTGGTGTCAACCAACATGGCTTCATCAAGGGCAAATCATGCCTGACAGATTTGGTGGCCTTTTGTGATGGGGTCACAGCGTCAGTAGACAAGGGAAGAGCAAATTATGTCACCTAAAGTGTTTGACACTGTCCCATATGACATCCTGGTCTCAAAAGTGGAAGGGTATGGAGTTGATGTATGAACCATTTGGTGGATAAGGCATTGACTGGATGGTTACACTCAGAGAGTAATGACCAATGGCTTGATGTCCAGTTAGAGACCAGTGACAAGTAGCATTCCTCAGGGGTTGGGACTGGTGCTGTTTGGCATCTTTGTTAGCAACATGGACAGCAGGACAGAGTCAACCCTCAGCAAGTTTGCTGATGACACCAAGCCATGTGGTGTGGTTGACTGGCTGGCTGGAAAGGATGCCATCCAGAGGGACCTTGACAGATTTGACAGCGGGGCCCATGCCAACCTCATGAAGTTCAACAACGCTAAATGTAAGGTCCTGCACCTGAGCAAGGGCAATCTCAAGCACAAATACAGGTTGGGCAGAAAATGGATTAAGACAGCCGTGAGGAGAAGGACCTGGGGATGCTGGTGAACAAAAAGCTCAAGATGAGTCAGCAATGTCCGCTTGAAACCCAGAAAGCCAACCGTGTCCCTGGCTGCATCAAAAGAAGTACGACCTTTAGGGCCAAGGAGGTGATTCTGCCCCTCTACTCTGCACTCATGTGACCCCACAAGGAGTACTATATCCAGTTCTGCGGCCCTCAACACAGGAAGGACATATTGCTCTTGAAACACGTTCAGAGGAGGGCCACAAAGAGGATCAGAGGGCAGGAGCAGCTCTCCTATACAGAAAGGCTGAGAGAGTTGGGGTGGTTTGGCCTGGAGAAGAGAAAACTCTGAGGAGACCTCATAGTGGCCTTCCAGTACCTGAAGGGCCTACAGGAAAGCTGGGGAGGGACTTTTTAAAAGGGTGACAGGATGAGGGCTAATGGTTTTAATCTGGAAGAGGGGAGATTTAGATTAGACTTTAGGAAGAAATTATTTAGTGTGAGGGTAGTGACACACTGGCACAGGTTGCCCAGAGAAGTTGTGGATGCAGGCTGGACAGAGCTTTGAGCAATGTGGTCTAGTGGGAGGTGTCCCTGCCCATGCAGGGGCATTTAAAGTATATGAACTTTAAGGTCCCTTCCAACACAAACCATTCTATGATCCAGGAAACTAACAGAGGTTTCCTATCTTCCATGTCACAGGAAAGAGCTTCTGAGTGCACATAATACCACATCAAAAAACAGAGGTCAAAGAATCGCAAATTTCACATTTTGTGTAAAAATCTCTTGATTTTTTAAGCCAACCTCATGATTTCTTGCGAGATGTCTCTGGGCCAGTAACATTTGCATTCATTGTTTAAATGTAAATGGATTAAGGTCCAAGGTACCAAAATCCTGCAAAGCAAACAGGACTATACAGCTAGAATAGCAGAATCTAGCTCTTTTGCAAGTGTAAAACTGTTGTTACAAAATAACACCAACAAAACCATTGGGAGAAGCTCCATGTGAGAACACTGGAAATTAAGGCAAATCAATGCATTTAACACACAAACAGCCCTACAGATGCTCATCTTCCTTGAGGAGCCTTAGCTACTAAAGCATAAGGGCATCTCAGACTTGCCATTACCAAGGTACACATCTGCAATCCACCCCAGCTGACTCATGTCACTGTGTCTGACGGTTCCCAGCCTAGAAACTCCCACAGCTTGGGCACATCCTTGGCAACCTCTAAGCCTGATTCTATTGGTGGCAACCTCTAAGCCCGATTCTCCTCTCATTTATGACCATGCACAGCAGGACTGACTGTCAGCAGTGCTGGACCTATGCATATCTGGGTAGCTGGGAAGAACTGGATCTCTTGTGTTTAGGCTTATCAATCTGACACATCATGCAGAGGCTGTTAGTTCATGGTAGCTAGGTAGGCAGCAAGCCAGGGCACTGAAAAAGTACAGCTTGCCAAGCCATTACTGGGCTATGGTTACAGGCAGGTAACAGGACATGGGCACAGTGATTCCCCAATATAATATTCAGCCAACATAGCTCTGTGCAGACCTGTCACCTACTACTTGATTGCCATGGCAGGTACTTGCAGATGTGTTAGGTGGCAAGTTAGATGTCCACAGACTGTAGGATGCTCCTGCAAGTATAGGTCATGTGTAGCCACCTGGTATTCATCAGGCAATAATACTCTTTACACTGAATAATAAATAATGTTATTGTGCTGTACAATAATGCTTAAAGAACCAGAAACCGATCTTTCTGGTAAATGCACCATCCTGGCCAAGAGATTTTTCTAGTCTGAGGAAAACATGAAGGGCAGGATTGCATAAGACAAACAAAGCAAGATTTCACATACGGCATAGTCATTTGGCATATTTTCTTTATGGTGTATTTCTTAAATTAAGACATTTTGCCAAAATGTTTTCATAACATGGTTTCATCAAGAACTAAGACTGATTGAAAGGGAATAAATATTAAACCAGAGGTAAGAAATCCTTAAACCAATTTCACAGCCAAACAAAATCTACCTGTGCCTACATCCCCAATGGTTCCAACCTCCCTTTGCCTGAAGTATAACAACTTTTGAGTGTTGACTCTCAAGTCTATTAATTTTAGTGGAGAATCAGATAAACAAGAAAAATGGGCTTTACGTTGTGCCCTTTATATCTGGCTTGCAGCCCATAAGCTGTGATTGTCACTGCTGTAATGGTCAATGGATAAACAACTGTTTTCCCACGGCAGAAGAAAACCCTGGGACACAGTGTCTCTGCCATGGAAAGTTAATAGGGCTTACAGTAAGAAGGAAATGGGCCATGGAAGAATGCAGACAGAGCCCCTGACACACGGCAGAGAAAGGGGAAGGACATAACAATGAACAGAGTTCCTCAGTGTTCCAGCAAGACGAGGTGAATTCAGGTGTGCTGGAAATAGAAGAGGATAAAAGAGTGGCACGTATGCAGTGGGAGGAGGCAGGCAGGAGACAGAAAAACCACAATGTATGCAATGCAATTCATCAACAGCTTCAATGAGAATCTTGACCTTCTTGTGTACCTACAGGATCTCTTCAGCAAATAAAATAATGGGCAACTCAATTTAACTTTTTCTGGTTGACTTCATACAACACCAGAGGTAAGTGTTAAAGAATTTGAAAGATAATGCAGTAAACACACACAGGAAGATTGTCCTTGAACTGGTCTGCAAATTCACTGTTGGCACTAAGCCAAAGGCCTAGAGACAGCCATCACATTCCTTACAAGTTAATGGCTAGTCACATAAATCCAATGCTGCAAGGAAAATTCAAAATGCCATCTATAAAAAAGCCAAACAAACACTCCAGACAGGTAAAGGCCATATCCAGCACTTGCTCTTCTTACCTGTTGTCTGGTGCTAAATGCATGAATTCTGGACCTGAAGCTGATGTTTGCACAACAACTGATATTTTTGCACTCAGAACTCCAGAAAATTATTTGGCAAAATAATAAACATGGCAGAGACAGCTTCATTATTAATGTAAATAGCTCACTTTCCCAAATTACCAATTTTGCAAAAGTCATTAACTTGTGGGCTTTGACCCAAGAATGCAAAATCCACATTAATTCAGAACAAACAGACGGTACTAAAAGAGCTATTGCACACCATTTATGACTAAAGCAAATGGAAAGATCATGTACAGTCAAGGGTTAGCATAATAAGACACAGAAAAATGCTAAGGGAAGCTGGACTGATTAAATTTCATTGAAATCATACCTGAAAAGACAGCTAATCTAGGTCTTGTCATGGTAACTGAGGGAACACCATGAAAGAACTTGCTTATTAATTAAGTTTAGTTTAAGTTCATAGGGAAGAATTTTTATTTTCAAGTAGGGTACAAAAAGCTCACCATACGAGAAGGTTCAAGGAAAGCTGTAACACGAAGCAGAGAGCTTCCTACAAACATTGCATTTGTATTAGCTCTGAAGAAACCTGTTGCATAAGCTCCAACTCTTTAATTCTGTAGAGAATGCTATTCCATTTTACACAGGTAGCTACTGGAAATCTCAGTGTTCCCCATTCAGCCTCCCCACTCTATACTACAGTTACATAAAGATGAAACTTGAGACTTCATCTCTGCAAAACCAGTAGCACACCTGCTTTTAAATTATGCATCATGATAAAAACGTTTTCTGTGCATAAGCATATATGCACATTCACAGAATCACAGAATCTTAGGGTTTGGAAGGGACCTCGAAAGATCATCCAGTCCAACCCCCCTGCCAGAGCAGGGTCACCCAGAGCACATCACACAGGAATGTGTCCAGGCGGGTTTTGAATGTCTCCAGAGAAGGAGACTCCATAGCCTCTCTGGGTAGCCTGTCCCAGGGCTCTGTCACTCTCACAGGAAAGAGTTTTTTTCTGATGTTTACATGGAACCTCCTATGCTCCAGTTTGCACCCATTGCCCCTTGTCCTATCTCTAGACATCAGAGAAAAAAAAAGCCTGGCTCTGTCCTCCTGACACTCACCGTTAACATATTTGTAAACACTGATGAGGTCACCTCTCAGTCTCCTCTTCTCCAAGCTGAAGAGACCCAGCTCCCTCAGCCTCTCCTCATCAGGGAGATGTTCCACTCCATCATCTTTGTGGCTCTGCACTGGGCTCTTTCAAGCAGTTCCCCGTCCTTCCGGAACTGAGGGGCCCAGAACTGGACACAATATTCTAGATGCAGCCTCACCAAGGCAGAATAGAGGGGGAGGAGAACCTCTCTTGACCTACTAACCACACCCTTTCTAATGCACCCCAGGATGCCATTGGCCTTCTTGGGCACAAGGGCACATTGCTGGCTCATGGGCATCCTCCTGTCCACCAGGACCCCCAGGTCTCTTTCTCCTACCCTGCTCTCCAGCAGGTCAGCCCCCAACCTGTACTGGTCCATGGGGTTGTTCTCCCCCAGATGCAAGACTCTGCACTTGCCCTTGTTGAATTTCATCAAGTTTCTGCCTGCGCAACTCTCCAGCCTGTCCAGGTTTCGCTGAATGGCAGCACAGCCCTCTGGTGTGTCAGCCACTCCTCCCAGTTTGGTGTCATCAGCAAAGTTGCTGAGGGCACACTCTGTTCCCTCATCCAGGTCATTGAAAAAAATACTGAACAGCACCGGTCCCAGTACCGGCCCCTGAGGGACTCCACAAGTCACAGACCTCCAACTAGATTCTGTCCCATTGACCACATTCACATATTTACATGTCTAAATGAGTCTCTGGGTTTTAGGCATAAGCTGCTTCTCTTCCAGCAGCTCCCAAAAGCTGTTACCATTGATTGGACACAGGTGTTGAGAATAATTAAAGATACAAGGAGTATCATTATTTAGGCATCCATCAGTGGAAATCACATTACAGCAGAGTCATTTTCCATTTGGCTTATTGCATTATTCCCAGTAACTCCACTGGTACATTAAATTTTCTGTCATTATTGGACCAACCTTTTCCTGGGTCACTCCCAACTTACCAAGATCTGTAACCATTTCCAAGCACTATTTCCATTTCACAGGTTTAGAGCTGTATCATCCAGTCTTGAGTATAATGTCTTCAAAGTGACAAACATACTACTTCATCAGTCCCTAGGATTACAGAAGCAATCCTGACCCTATGAGCCATTTGTGTATTTTCTTTGCCAGCTAAACCAACTGGTCAGGAGCTACTGATGGAGCCTTCTGCTATTAGATTGTGGCACAGGCCTCAGTAAGAGCTAGAAGCTCTGGCCTCTCACACATCTAGCAGACTGGCTTGTTTGTCTGTTTACCACAGTTTGAGCAGATGGAGAGCTGGTGAAACACTGAACAAAACTGATTTCCTTAAGAAAGAAAAAAAAGTTTTCCACTGAACTTACCTGACATTGGTTCATTTTTCTTTGCCTAAAATTCTGTTGTCCAAAAACATTCTTCAAAGTTTGTTCAAATGTAATTTATTAATGGAAACTAGATGAGCGGTCTGAACCATATTTTATCTTTAAAGATTATAAAAAAAGCCAAAGCATTTCACCCCAAGAAATTGTAGGAAATCTCTTTTGTAAGCCTACTTCTTTGATTACAGCCACATCATGAAAATTCTGATTAGCTTCAGTAAACAGAAAAATCTTTGTCAACGCTACTGAGAGACAGGAAGATGAAGCTGTAGTTAAGGTAGGGCAGAGGACCTTGGGATTCTGGATTTAATTTCTGGGTTCACTGTAGGCTTCCTGCATGACCTTGGCTAAATCAATGGGAACCATATTAGGGCAGCCTAATTTCTACTGACATGCCTATCCCTAGTCAGCATACCCTTTGATAATTGATTCAGAAGCCCTAAATAAGGCACTGAGCTGTAAGCCACACAGGATCAGATGACAAAACAAGTTCCAACAGTCGCAGTTGACTTCAGGGTAACTAAAGGTGGACATTACAGACACTACTACTGTGTTCTAGAGCCTATTCCCATGACAAGGACATCAGACTTCTCTTCCCTGGAAAGTTAAATACTATAGCACCTATTTTGCCACCAAGCCTGTTCCTCCAGCTCCTCCACACAATGCTATATTTTAGTTTTGATGTCCTAGTTCTCAGTCTTCCACTGTGACTGTAGTTAAATCCTCTTGCAGTAAGCAAAGCCACAGACTTTGTAAGTGGACAGTTCCCTGCTACTGGCCTCAGCTGGGGCCCCAAGAGACCTAATATGGTGGTTCCTATACCCATAAAATAATAGCAAATTAAATAGGATTATGGAAGCTGGCTTTCCATGGCCAACTGTATAGCCATCAAATCTAAGCTACTGCCAGCTGATGTATTAGTTATATTGTGCCAAGCTGCTGGGAACAGAGGTTAGCTGAGGATATTTAACGATCCACCAATATAACCTCAGGGAGCTATACTAGCACAAGAACACTGTAAAGCCAGATTTGGAAAACTGAAAACATTGAAAGAATTAAACAGTGTTCTTGCTGCATGCTATAAATTTCAGACCATGGTTTAAAAGAACAATAAAGCTGTCTGCTCTTAATCATAGCATTTTGGGGGCCATCCATCTACATATATTCCTTATCTAATGCACGGATCAATCAAGCTCTAGCCCGTATTTAAGAGAATCATTAGCAATGACATATAAAAAACCATACAAAGACAAACATTTGAAAGTGCTTAAAAAATAGGAGGTAAGAGATGCTGCATTGCAGAAAATGTATGTTTGAAATAGCACACCAAGAGCTAGCCATTCACAAATCAAACAAGAAAATAAGTCAGAAACTCATGATACTGAAATATCATTTTCCAAGGGTAGTTACAGAGCTAACATCTGTCATCTCCAGTGGACTTTGAATTTTCTAGAAAGAGATCACCTAACAATCATCAGGAAAAAAAGTGACCTGAGAAGGTGTTTGGTAAGAAAGGAGTCTGCTGGTTTTATCAGGTGGGGGTTACAAAGCCACCACATTGTCTGCCTCTCTGCAGGCAGCACCGTACCCACGTTAACAGCTTAAAAACCAAGAAACCCGGTGTTAAAAGCAGACACCCGGATGGCAGGAAGCAGCCGAAGGAGGCAGGTGCTGGAGAAACGCACAGTGATGCTGCTCGCAGGAGACACGTCCAGCGGTTCGGTGTGGCGGGGATGCATTTGAACGAGTGCATTTGAACGAGACTCCCCTTGCCTGCAGCTCCACCTTCACCCCCCCCCAACCCCAGCAGCTCAGCCCGCGGGC
>NW_009954185.1:7846309-7867318 GCF_000747805.2 Chaetura pelagica | reverse complement strand
CGCGGTGTGTGCGGGGAGCAGTGAGGGAGCAGGGCAGGGAGTGGGCACACGCTCCTTTTCCCAGCGACACGGCGCGTTTGCTCCTTGCAGGGCTCAGATTTAGACTCGTAGCTGGTTTTTTTCCCCAACAATAAGCTCTTCATCCTGGTTCTCCCTTTCCTGTCTCTTTCTATCGGGTAGGGCAACAGCTTCCCCGACGGCAGGAGGCGTCTTGCAGGCGGGGTCGGGCTGAGTGCCCAGCCCTGGCTGCACCAGCACCCAGCGCATCCACTGCCCCCCGGGAGCTGCTCCCTGGCCTTGCCAGGCTGCCCTCAGAGCCCACGTAGAGCTTGCCTGGTGGTCCTCAGGCAGTGGAAACCACAACAGGGGCTCACTAGTGAGGACACAGCTCTCTCTGCACCACGACTGCTCCCTGCTCGTTCCTTATCCTTCCTGGTACAGCAGCTCAGATCTCACTGCTTCTGACAGCACGAATGACACCCAGAGCAACACTCCTAGCTGGGCTTAAAGATAAGGCAGCCCAGCTGCTGCAATTCAGGGTATTTATGGTCTATTGGTGCCTGATGGGAAGGTATAAATACTAATTTCCCTTAAGATGTGTTTGTACTATAGACCTGGAGGCTGTTTCTCTTGTTTGGTCTGGCACAAATCAAAAACTAGCAATGGTTAAGCAAAATTAAGATTTCTGTTAATTCCAGAAGGGTCAGTGAAGATATTTTTTGCTTAATTTACTCTTACTAGCCTTGTAACAGCTGTGTTATTTTGTGTTTAATTATGCTATGCTTCTGTAATGGTGCTAAAATACAATAGAAATTCTTTAAAAGCTTCAGATACAGAGTGTCTGTAGCAGACGTGCTTTGAAAGAAATAATATAAGCATATAAAGAAACAGTGAAGTAAGGGAAGAGGTACAATGACTTGGAAAAGTCTCTACAAGAGAGCAAATTATACCTAATTTCAGTTGAGCAGCAGTGAATTGAATTGTGAACAGCAACAAGCTGATGGTTGTGTGTCCTGTCGAACTGACCCTTCTACAGGAGCAACCTCAGGAGAAGCAACAACGCAAACCTCTGAGGGCAGTAACTGCTTTCAGCCTTTATAGTTCTGTTACCGTTTTAAGGGAGCTCCCAAAATGCAGACAAAGAGACTGTATTTAGGCAGGAGACGTTATTTATTGCAGGTTTGTACAAAGGTGGGTGCTTGGTGCCTTCCCACAAATCAAGCACGCCAAACGAGATTTTTCATTACACACTTAAAACACAAAATTACAGAGTTAGTAAGTTTCCAAGTCCATCCTCCATATAGTGATTGGTTAGTGATTTACATACAGTTACATCACTTTTTCTGCTATCACACATGCTCATGGAAGCATCTACAACTGGGCAGGGGTCTTTCTGACCTGGGGGTGTGATTTTTAGTATTATAATTACATTATAATGAGCTAAGCTCACCTAAAGGACACAATAACTCAACTTCTACAGCTTCAACTGGCCCACACTGGTTTAGCTGTCAATCTTCTTGACTCTGGTTCTTCTTTATCACCTCCTCCTTAGGTCCAATTTCCCTTAGACTTCAAGTCTTCTCTGCCAAGTTGGTGGTTTATGTGAGACACTCGTTAAACCTGTTGACTAATTGCCTTCTTTAAGACCTACTTATTGCAGGATATCCTTGCTCAGTGCTGGCTGTGGTACTAATTGTGTGCCTCTCTGACTGCAATTTTAACTTGTATATATATATATATACAGAGCCCATCTTATAAAAAATAACCACATCATTCTAAATTTCTGAGGTATTTTACAACAGTTCCATCTACCATCAATGCTTTGACTATTGTTTACTTACATTTATTCAGATTAATAATAAACTGCAGACATTAAATCTATGGCTAGAGCAGGTAGGAAAAGTCAACCGATACTTTCAACATTGAAAATACTGTTTCATTGAATCAAAATGGTTTGCAGGAATGTGTTAGGTTAAAAAAAAAAAAAAAAAAAAACACCTTAAAAAGAAAAATTAATCCCAAGTCCGAGGTGACCAGTAAGACTTATCCTAGAAGTTGATAAGGCAGGTTCAAATCCCTGTGATACTAGGTTTAGCTTTGAGCCTGGTTCTTCAAGACACTGAATTCCCAATTACCTGTTGACATCTAAGAGGACTTTTCCAATTTAAAAAAAAAAAAAAAAAAAAAAAAAAGCTTTTTGTTAAAAGGTGTTTTGAAAAGAATAGCAGGCAGCTGGGCGGTTGGTATTGTGTATTTTAAGACAATATTTTAAACTCAGAAGCAAGTGGCAGTCTGGCACTTGTGCCTGTTCTTTTCTATCCTGTAGTGTTTTAAATGGTCTTATTTCTTCTTTTCCTTGCTTAACAAAATAATTCAAAATTGCAATTTTCTATGTAAAGAAGAGTTGTGGGGTTTTCTAGCAAAACTTTGAGGAAAACTGTATTTGTTAGTCTTTTCTGATGATTAAGAATTAAGTTATACAAGTAATAAATAACTTCAAAGTCCAATAAAACAGCTGGACTTGAATTTGAGCCTCTATTAATAGTTTTTTTCTTTTTATTTAGTTTTTTTAATTCCTGACAAAGTCTTCAAGCACGGATATGGTCTTTGCTCAATATATCAGGTGGAGGGAGCCATACTGACATATTTCTGTTTTCTCTTGACATTACTAGGACCTGTACAAATGTATCTAAGGGTGGAATATCAGCTTCTGTAGAGCTAAAAAGCCAGGCAGGCATTACCACAAGGGACACAACAATAAGTAGATAGATTTCCTTAGCAATAGATGTTTTCACTAACCTCATATTGTTTCAAATGAAAGAGTAATTGGAGCACAATCTGTCTGAGAAACCAGCTGCCCTTGCAAAGATCACCCCTGTGTTACAGGTAGTGCACCGATTGCTCAGCTGATGTATGCATGTGGATATTAAGCATACAGGGTTTACTGCATGCATGCAGATCACCAGCTCAGTGCTTACTCAGATCTGACATATTTGAGGCATCAGATTTGCTGGGAATTCAAAGACAGCTGAACTACAAAATGCATGAAAGCCATCCTTTCAGGAATTCCCTGTAAAAAAAAAAACACAACACAAACGTCTACAATCAGTAGGTTGTGCTCAGATGCTGTGCATCACTCACAAACAGGGCAGCCTGCAACAAAACTGATGAAGTTGGTAGACCATCATTCAGTTACTCAAGGGTGTATGCAAATGACCTGAGGATGATTCAGTACTAAAGTTAAATAAAAATCAAATATGCTGTTAACAAATGAATAACGCTGGACTGATTCTCTTACTGTCAAACTAGAGAGGAGTTGTGGAGGGAATCAGAATATGTAGTTTGCAAAGTAATTTTCAGTAGATTGCTTTTTATGTTTAAAAGAAAACAAACAAACAAACAAACAAAACAACTAACAGTATCTCAGACTATTTAAACAAACAAAACAACGAACAGTATCTCAGACTATTTGAATCTGTTCCCAGCCTTTTCTGTACTATTTAGACCACTCTATAATATAACTAATCAAAGAAGGAATAGCTGTTCAGTGTCCCCATGACGTAGCAGAAAGAAACACAGATGAAAAAGTTGGGATACTCTCACAATGATGCAAACTGGGACCAACTTCACAGAAGTCACTTGACTCCCCTTTGTATAAATCTTGGGTAAGAAGAAAATTGGGAAAAGAAGATTGTCTCAAAAAAAGAACGAAATGCTGTCCTTAGGAAAGTATTGCCATTACAAAATCTGTGAAAGTAGGATTGACCCCTGAAAACAGGGGTCTGTATTTCTGTGGTCCACCACTACAAAAAGCACTCCTATACCTTTGTACTTATGAAGAATGAGAAGGTGTCTCCTTGTCCTTGCTGTCAGATGTATCTACTTCGTAGCTGAAGATACTGTAAAGGATGTCCCTGTCTTGAGATTTGTGCATATTGTTGTACACACAAAAATGGAGTTTCAGCTTTCAAAACCTATCCAATGGGAAAAAAAAAAAAAAAAGCTAAAAAAAAGCTAAATCTGGCAATGTTGTATTACTTTTTTTTTTATTAGAACATTAAGCAGCAACCTGCATCAAGGTTGACGGGGTACGTTCACAGGAAGATAAACTGTTTGCATGTGTTGGGGGTACCAACTGCAGTTTAGTTTTAGACATGAAATCTGTAAATGCCACCATAAGTACTACATGAAGCTGATGTAGTGATACCCAAGTAACAGCCTCTGATACTGTATTAATTCAGTAAACAGCTGTGCAGTAGATTGGTGCTTATTAAACACTGCTGTCTGCTAGTTGTTTACATTTGTTCAGTGAGTACATACAAAATCTCAGGAATGTTGAAATGTTTCTTACTGACTCGCCCCATATATGAGCCATAGCTATGTGAGGTTTGAGCACATGATCCTAACACAGCATTTAATTCTACTGAACGTGGCTGAGGATCAAGCTGTTAATTGGCACCCTCCATCTTTTGTTTGTTTGTTTCATTTTTTGTTTGTTTGTTTTAGATACCTGTAACCAGGACTGAGTGCTCTGACCTCACAGTCATGATTTTAAGGAGTCTGATCCCTTTTCTGTGTAACCTTAACTAAGGTTACATAAAGTCTCCCTGTGCTTTAAATTCCACCTGTCAAAACAGTGCAAGTACTGTAATCCACCTCAACAAAAGATAGCAGAAGATAAATATCTTTCCCTCTTGTTACCCAAGCACAAACCTAATGGTCTTTCTAGGAGGCAAGATCAGTATAAATCATGATTTCTTTGATGTGATCCTGATCAATATAATCATAATGCAAGAGTTTGTATTTCTCTCCAAAGTCTTCATAACCAGTATTTGAAAGAGTTCAGTGTCCCAAGCTGCAGAAGACCACCTAGCATTAAATTCAGCAGCAGTGCAAATTACTCAGTGTGTCAACTCTGAGGCAGGTCCTTAAAATATAATATATTTCACAAATTTACAGTGCTTCTAAAATTAGACAGTACAGCATTTCAAATTCAGCAGACTTGGATCATGGGTACACATAGACCTCATGTATCATCTATTTCTAGCACTACATTTCCCAGGAGACCATACAGGAAGAGACTTCCAGACAAAATAAGCTTGCTGTACCACCAGCCTAAACAGTATAAGGAAAGATGGTCAGTTTGCTGATGCATCATAGACATTGCACATGAAATGAGCACAGGAACACAAAAAACGCAATTAGCCAAAAATGATCAGCAACCTGGGGTACCATTTCAAATGAAAAACGCCAGAGATGCACCAATATTTTTGGTGAGCCAAAGCAAAGATCACACAAGAGGAAGATGAGCAGCAAATAAGTCAGTGCTGTGGATTAATGGCTTTGCTTCCCTGAAAGGTCAGAATTGCAGTTTTGTGAACTCCCACCACAAATTGTGCAATGATAATTTCACCAGGCAGGACAGCATGGGATACTTGGCATATCTCAGCTAGCCACACTGTAATATTTCCCCATTGGTTTGTAGGTGGCTTTAACTATCTGCACATTTCTGTCTCCATCCCATCCTCCCACCATTTGGAATAGCAACTTTTATTTTTAAAAAGGGCTATTTTTTAATTGGGGATAATTTTTGCAGCATAACAGTTTGTGGCTGGGACTGAGCTGTAAGGAAAGAATATTTCTGACTTAATCTCTCCTGGGTTTCATTGGAAGTGCTTGCAATATGGCTTTGTAGGCACAGTGCTGGCCTGTGACCTAGGGTACCTGGATTCTATTGCAAACTCTTGCCACTTCCATAGGTGAAGCTGGGTGAGTTACTTTGTCACACTTTGCTTCAATCACCCTTCATTTTAAAGGGAGACAGTTGATCATACTTAGGTGTTTGTGGGAGGAAGTACAAGTCAATATTGATAAATAACAATGCTATCAATTAATTACACTTCTTAATTATTGTACTTATGTTAATTGTGTAATTATTAAAGTTAAAGCAGAATGATGACTGAAATGGTTACTTAAGATTAGGGCACAGAAGGCAAATTATTATTTCAAGGCAGTAACTATCATGGCTTTCACTGTATTCTGATAGTAACTATTTTTTTCAGTGGGTTAGGAGAGGCAGACAACTGAGTGGCCTTGGGATATGCTAGTTTCCCTATCTCTGCATAATAAAGTTTGGGCAGCTATCTCATGTAAAACTGGTTTATTTTTGAGGGACTCTATTTGAACATCTCAATGATTCGGTACCACAAAACCAAACCAGTTCCACAGGAGTATTTGTGACTGTTATGGTTGCAACACCATAGCAACTGAAGCCTGATAGAAGGTGAACTGGACGTGGCTGCTTTAGCACTAGGGGCTGAGAATTCTTTTCCTTCTAAGTGCCTCTGATTAAATCTATCTCAAAGAAAGCTACTCTAGACACGGATACAGTTGTCCCTGATGAGAACCAGTGAGAAAATGTTGATTTTTATTATGCTTCTACAAGTATATTAGTACCTTGAATTTAAACATGGGCCTAGAGCTAGGAGGATGGATAATCTAGCTGTGGGCCTTAAACTACACAAGACCCTATGAATTATTGAATGGGCTTTAACGTGTGTGCTTTTGTATCAGTTTCTTGCTGTTCAAACACCTGCAGAATGTCCTGTCCAGTTAACTGGGAGCATGTGTACATGAAAAGACAACTCTGAGCTGACTCTGCACAAGTCAGGCTGTGATGTAGCCAGTTTTGTGTAGAGTGTAGGAAAGCTCCACTGCTTCCAGACAGCAGGTCAGCCTTCTGTGTGTGGCTGAGCAACTGTGTGTGGGTTTAAAGGCTTGGGATGGTATTGGGCTAGGAACTCCATGCTATGCTTTGTTATGCCTACCCTTCAAGCACTTTTGTAAAACAAATCAAATACCTGATCAGCATGTCCTAGCAATTACAGCTTTATAAATCTGACCTCCAGGCTGGATATTTAAAAAAAAAAAAAAAAAAAGTGAAAGGAAATTAGCTTCTCTAGCTGTGCAGTCAATTTTACAATGAGGATGCTGATAGCTATAAAAGGTCATAGCAAAGAAAGAAGCTGCTCAGCTGGACTTCTCAGGAGTGCCTAGAGTTGCTTTTATCTTAAACAGGTGTTGATCATGGTTTTAAACTACTTACCTCAGAAGGCAGTAAATATGTCATCCTAGGCAATCTTGAGTATTATTTCAGAAAAGAACAGCTCCTGCTACACATTCATTACAAAAATTGCCTCGCATCAAAACAAAAGACTGGATAGATATGCCCAGCTGTGAGGCGGCTTTCTGCCTCATTTACTAATGAATTCCTGGGAGAGGAAAGGCCAGAAGGAAGGAATTAAAGACATGGAGGTGAAAGCATTAAAAAAAGAGAAACTTACTACTGAGGTGAGCAAGCTAGAATGTCAGGAAAGGGGACAATCACAGAAAGGCAGCATAAAGGTAGTCAGTCTAGGAAGAGCACAAGTGCTTACCAGATGGACGTTGAAGGATCTGGACACAGAAATGAATGTGCTGGATTGCTTGCAAGAGTGGGAGATGGCTTGGCACTGAGCCTGCTGCAGTCAAGAGCACTAAAAAGGAAATGTCCTAGAAACGTAAGACACAGAAAATGAGAGGGAGGTAGGAAATGGAAGACCATGCAGGAGGCCTAAAAGTAGGCAAGAGGAGATTTATGTAGTCATGTGATCCATCCTAAACTGCTCTAAATGTTGATTAGGACTTAAGATACAGACATTGAAGGATATATTATTTTAATTACATGAGCCCCATCAGCATGAATGTGGCTATTCACACGATTAAAATTACCATGTGCATTAATTCTTTATTGTATTGATGTGTTGATAATAAAGGTTAAAATGTGCAAACTTGGAGTGGGAACTGATAGAAGTAATGCCATTAGTGACACAACTGGCAAATGTTCTGTATGTTCTTGCATGCATATGTACTTAAGTAGTCCTCTACTACTTCAGAACAGATTTGAGTCCAACTATGATGATCAAGAAAATAGCTGTTGATCTCAGTCCTGACAGTTCCTCTGTCAAGTTGTTCTACTTTATATCCTGACTGAATGTGAGTACAGGTTGTCATTATGGTTGTCAAGGGTAGACTCCTCAAAGGCATTCCCAGGGAGTCTGGTATTGTGAGTTATAGAGCCCATGCCTCAAAACATACACCTCAGGAAGTGTGAGCAGGAAACTTTTATCTGAAACACTAAGCAACTGACTCACATGGTTCTCACAAATACACCTGCTTCTTATTTTTAACTCTCGAGGCAATCCTGGGGAAAGGACTGACTTTGTTCTATGTGAGACACTAAACAGCGACATGTAGACAGCTTGTTTGTAAGAATATAATTCTTACAGACTAGAATCAATGTAAAATCCTGCTTCCTTCTCTTTGCTCAGCATCTTTGTAGCAAAATAAACAGAAAACAACACCACAAAAAAGCAGCCAACAAAATCGTAAGACTGTGATTTAAATGCTTGATCCTGTCCCTTTTCTCACTATTTTCTCACTAGTTTCCGTGGGACTGATCACATGAATTAGGGATGTAGGCTTAGTCTCTAAAAAGAAACAGTACAAACCCAATGTACTCCGGGAGAGATAGTATTGTTCCAAAGTTTAAGCATGTGGATGGGAAATAGAAGTCTTAACGTCTAATCCCAGTTTTGCTCTAATTCTTGAACCTCCTCTTTTTATATTTATAAAATGTAGCAAAGGTCTTGATGTATTGATGATGGATTTACTAAAGCCTCCTCCCTTATAGCAGCAGAGCTAAATGCAAGAGTGTTTACCACATGTCCAGTGTTACCATCTTTCCACCACAAACTCCAGCTCCTGATATTTCATACTTGTTCAACCTTCAGTTACACAGCAGAGCAAGAATGATTTTGCAAGTCTATTGTAACTTACTCCTCTTACTCATCTTCTGTTGCAAGCTTAGTAACTCTGACACAAGGACATGTAAGTGTGACTGCCTACTGAGGTGAAGGGTACAAATCCACTCAGGGAACACCTGATGCCCTCACATTTTGTATAGTTTGTATAAGACAGGAAGGGGACACCAGGGTATTTGGAGAAATTAAGGTACAGGGGAGCTACTTTTATGACTTAGGAAAACTAAGCAAAACCTTACTTTTATTTGAGAGGCAGCTGCAATAAGCACATAATTAAAATCTTCTGTGGGAATAATTTAGAGGAAATGAAACCTGTTTGTACCAAGCACGGACACAGAGAAGGGGAAAGAGATTGTTCAAAAGAAGCTATTGCCCAGTAAGTTCTGCACTGACAGACTTGGGAGTGTTTGACCTGCAGGCTATTTTGGTTATCTTCAATGCCTTGTGTGGCTTGAGCAGGCAGCCACTCCAAGAGCAGAAGGCAAGGTGTTGGAGTCTCCCTGTGTTCAGATGCCATCTGAATCGACTACACTAAGCCTCAGAAATAAATCTCATTCTCTCACAGATGAGCCTTTCTTGCCTGTACATTGAAGGACCCTAAATGAGGGCCTGGGCAAAGAAAGATGAAAAACACATTTGTGAGAAAGCTTCAAATTCCCATCATCCATCTCCTTGGACTGTGCTCAGTCACTGAGTTGTACACTGGGTGAGAATGCAGAGCCACCCTATGCTTCCTGTGGGTGCTGTGTACTAGAAAAGTCTTGGGGCCAGGAGGAGGAAAAACTTCAGAAGTGCATCCCAGGAGCCTCTGGCATCTTTCCCCTGGTACTAGGCAAACAGAGTGCTAGAGGCATTGGCTGGCTTAGTAATGCAGTTGTGATCAGGCTGGGATTTAGTACACAGCTCTAGGGCTCTACGGGCAATGCTTTTTTATTAAATTTGTGATATTTTTTTCATTCTCCTATTTGTTTTTAAAAAATCGTGGTAGAGAGCTCCTCAAACTGACTGTATGGATTGCACTCAATAGTCACAATAAATACAGCTCAGGTCATAACTGAAGATGTTCTATGTATAATTGAAGATGCTCTACTCAGCAAAGTATTAGATGGCAAGTAGAAATCAGAATACATTCACCTGTCACTGAATCTTTGCTGCTACTTTGAAATGGCTAGCAAAGGACATTTCTTTGGGTGCATAAGAGAAATCAACATGCAGTAAGACAGAAGCCAGTCCTAAGGGAGCTGTATGCAGATGAACATGAAAGGCTTTCAGCTGCTGTTAGCACAGATAAAAGCCTCGTGGACAATGTAGCTCCAATCCAGTAGCTACTAAATCAGTGATGGGTGCTCTGAAAGATTGTGGCAGGAGGAATACTTCCAACGTGGAGATGATTTGGAGAGAGGTTTACTCCATTGCAAAAGCTGCTCCAAGGGTCTCATGCACTTAGGAACCTGTCAGAACCAGAGACACATGAAAACATGAAAAGAGCTTCTCAATCCCAGTTATTCAAGGTAGCACGCTATGGAGAAATTTGTTCTCTAAGTCTTTAAATACCAAGCCAGAGTGCAGCTGTCATGTTCACATTGCTATTAGGTACTGAGGTACAACAGGCACTGATGTGCCAAACATGCTTTTCAACACTTTTGTATGATTTTTGAAGCTGTCACTAAGAAGAGGAAAATGCACAGGGGCACTCTCTGAACTTCAACAACAGTGAAATTGTTCAAGTCCTAACTATTCTCTTGCTCTTCTGTTATCTTCCAAAGTACAGCTTGATTTTTTTTTGCTCATAAGCTCAAGCTGAGGGTGATATTCTGATCATGCTTTACTTGGTAACAAGGGATGTAGCTGTGGTGCTACATTTGGGCAGGAAAAGCTCTGGGTAGGTCTAATCTGCCTTTCACACTTAGAACCAAATTCACTATTGAGCTTCAGTTTCTTATTCATAATGGTGGGCCATATGTTCAAAAAATACTAGTGTTTCCTAAACTACTTTGTTTTTTACAATGGGAGTTGCACTGAAATTGTGGATAGCCTGTAGAGGTTCTCCAAAGCACCACTCAACATTCACTATGGGCTGTGCTGAACAAGTACCCTGCTTTATTCTGATCAAATTCAGTTTTCCAGTTGAGTACTATCTTTGACCAGAAGAACTGTTTATTTATTCGTGATATGACCATCACGTGAAGAAAGAGCATTTGTTTTCAAGTGATGGGAAGTTGCCACATTTTGGATGGGTGTCCCTGCTTTAGATGGGTGTAAACTCCTCAGCCAGAGTCCTGCAAAAGCAATGTATGCCCATTGTGTCAGCACTCCTCTGGTCTGCTTTACTCCTCAGTCATTCAGGCTAGCTCAGCCATCCTTTCATTTCTTTAGCCAATTAAACTAAAATGTGTGACTCCACAGTAAGAAAATAATATATGCTCCCATTGCTTTTACCAACTTTGTGGGAGCAGTGATCTCCAGAAAAGGGTAGAAGGGAGACAAAAAAGACACAACTGCTCCACAGATTTACAGCATGAACTTGTGGCCAGGCTCATGTTTTACAAATTAAACAGCACACCCTTGGTCTTCAGTGATTCCATTGCTTTTGGTTTGCACTGCAATAGGGTCAGAATTGCTGTGTTTCAAAATGAATACTTTTTAATTGTAAAAAATAAATATCCACTATTCATGTTTCATACAGTTAATAGCAGTATAACTCCAGGCAACATTTTGTTTTTTAAAGTGTGCAATTTCCTAAAGTGCAATTTCAGACAATGCAGTTTGCATTCACACTGAAACTGCAGTGACTGGTGCAACTTCAGGTGGTTCTTTCTCTTTCAAGGGCATGGTTTCCAATTGAGGGCTACAACTGTGACTACCAGATGTCATACCTCAACACCAGGGACACACTGAGCATAAACTGCATTCCTTTCCATCTCTCCTCTGTCACAGGGATGAAGCAATCTTGGATTTAAATATAGCCTTAACGGGATTTTGGCTAAAAAGGGACACCTCATAGCCTAAGTAAATAATATATGCAAGGAGAAAGCAAATAAACAGAAGAAAGAATGGCACTTCAGCTGTAATAGGGAGTCTGTTTTCCTCCCCAGTTCTATTTACTGGATGACCTAACCTTTGTAACTCATGTTTGAACTGTCCTTTTATTATACTGTTACATTTGCAAAAGCCAGTCATGTGCCAAATGAGACTGTCAGAAACTAGCAAGAAATTCATCCTGCCAGATGCTGAAAACCTTAAAGGGAGTGTTGCTTCTTGCACAACAAAATAAATCAATTTGTAGTTCTCTTGCACCTGGCTTATCTCTCACTTAATTTATATCCATGTTACGTTCCATGCTGTTCCACGCAAATGAAACTGGAAAAAATTAATAAGAAAGGAAAATTTAGCTTAATAGGTCTGGCTTTGGAGTTGAGAAACCAGAACACCCGTTGCCTGTGTATGTGCCTTCCAGCTACTGAGAATGTAAACTCTGTGTTGGGAATAGGACTGCATCAATCTGTGCTAGACCTGCTTTCTAGGTTACTGCTGTTGGCATTACAAAGCAAAAGCTGTATGATTAAGCAAATCATAGTTACTGCTCTACTCGTCACATATTTGCTTGTAAATACTGTAACACTTTTTGCTTTATGACAATTTTTATCAGCTAAATACTTGAGCACTATGTTTTTCCTCTTGTAAATGTCTAGTGATACATTGCCCACTAAATCATAACAAATCTTAGTTTTAAGTCCAAAGCCTCACCCAAAAAAAGGTCTGTTTGTGTATATGATTCCTTGTGCTTTGCAAGAGGTAGGTGAGCAGTTAGTTCTTAGATCTGCTTTTTATTCCTTCTCTGTAAAGGCAGACAAAAGAGTTAGAATGAGAAAGACAGGAGATATATTTTCTACACATGAGGTTGCACTAATAATAATGAATACAGAGATAACATCCTGTGGCCCTTTGAATCTGCTTTTACATAGAGAAATCAAATTACTGAAAAAGAGAAAATGGGCTAAAGTCAAACAACATTCAGAGATTTTTACTGGATCTTATGAGCTATAGCAAGGATATTTTTTTTTTACCGTGTAGATTGTACTTGCAGATTCATATCTACTTGTGATCTGTGCCACAAGAAGCTTTTAAAAATGACATTACTGCAATGCAATGTTCTCCTCTACTCTATAATCTGCTTGTTGATATTTTTGTTTTAGGAGTTTTCAAGATTTAAAGGTCATTTTATACAGTCTTTCTCAGTATTGTGCTCTTTTCTAATTGTGAAATGAACACTTGACAAGCTCGGTTGCATTGTCATGCTTTGCAGTATGGCTCTGAGGATCTAACTTGTTCAGTTCATTCCTGGAAGCTATAAATTAATCAAGCTTACTTGACATCAGGAATGTTTTTAACCAAAAGACAAAATTATGTATTATGGCTGTCTCTTAAACTCAATTAAAGCATCTATTTTGTGTCCATTAAACTTAAACATTCCTGTTGTGAAGCAATGACAGCACATATCCTTGATCCCACAAAAAGTGTAGCATGTTAAAGAACAGTGTCAGAACGCCATTCCATCATACTTTCTCTTGATCTCTTACTTCCCTTTCTCCTTCTTTGTCCCAGCCTCAGCTGTTCATTCTTGCTTACTTGCTTCTGTGCCAGTTTCTCAGTTGTATTATTTTGACTGCTTCTCTGGCTGCTCATTCATCTTGCTAAATAGACCACGACAAGAGAGTATAAGCTGCAGTCTTCTGTAAGTTCAGGGTTTTTATTGGGAGGAGGAAATAAAAGGTGCAAAGATGTTGACAGTAAGAACTTAACTGAGAATGACTTTTCTATTTACGGAGCTGGGCTTTTAGTTGGCAGAATATCAGTGAACAAGTTATACAGAATAAGATTTTTCTTGACAAGAAAAAACAAATATCTATGTGTCCTGGTTTGAGCCAATGTAACATAGAACTGTTCTCTGTAGGTACAGCACTGTTTCTTTGACCTAGAGTCTGTGGACTGGTGAAGTGTCACAGTACGTGAAAGAGAACAGAGACATCTTGGCCGAAATTGAAATCATCTCATGTCCATTCCATTCTGAGAAAATTAAAAAAATAAATAAAAATTATAAGTTAATTTTCAATTGATGGTACAGGATGACGAGGATGGCAATATATGAATAAATGTCTTTAGTTTTATTTGGAAAACAGTGAAGCGGTCATTCAATTCTCTCTTAGTCTTTTTAAAGGTAACCGGAGGATCTGAGGTATTAGTCACTTAGATGCAACTGGAGTATTACAATGAAATGTGGGGATAACTTTACTTTTTCCATTTTTTGTGGATATTTCCTAGGCAGCTGAATTGGAAGTATGCACACTTTCTTCAGAGCTAGGAATCAGTATGCTATGGCTTCAGTCAGGAGACTTAATGAATTTCAAGGACAGCTGTGGTCTGGTTTGATTTCTCAGGAAGGTAAAAGGAACTAATGATGTTGTTTTAAACAGAAGACTGGGACTGAAGTTCTGGATTCACTAAAGGTAGCAATAAACATAAGAAGGAAGGGAATGGATACATCCCCTCAATGGGGGACATCACAGCCAACTCATGAAATTATGTTGTAGGAATGTGTTTTGTTAGTGTCAATTGCATTTTGAAAGGTATTTTGAGGTCTTGGGCTGAAAGTTGATTGAGGTCTCCACAACTCAGGATGAATAAAATGCTTGTGAGCAGTTTGGAATGTGTACTGGGCAGGTTGTGTACAATAGGCCTCCATCTGATATCGGCCCTTTTGTACTTCCAGGCTTCATCCATGAGTGATTAACAGCTGGACAGCCAAGAGCTTCTAGGAGGACCTTCCCATCAAACTATGGAGAAAGAAAATTCCCTCATGGTCTTTCTGCTGGGCATTGGATTTTAGTGTAGATTATATTAAATAGTGTTTTACAAAGTGACTGACAACTTCAGACCAGTCTAAAAAGCCTTTCAAATTGGCTACACCCCTACCCCACCAATATAGAAACTGATTGATGAAGAGTGTTTTGTCTCTACATGCTCCTTGAAAGAATGATAGAATTATAACTGATCTCAGTTGACCCATCATTGGTGACCTACATGAAAATATTTTTAGCTATAGACTTAATAAACCTCTTAAGATGGCATCCATTAAAAGCTTTTTTTCCTGGCTTTTTAATTTTCCATGGGGCAGACAGCCCTTGGAGCATCAATGTCAAGGGCTGGCTTTTACAGCTTACCCATTCCTAACAGATTTTCTATGGAGCTAATAGATTGCTTGCACTTGACAACAGGAAAAAGTTCCATGTTTATCAATGTTTCCACATTGAAAAGCCTTTTGGCCAGATTAATAGAGACAGAGCTGCAGCATGTGCTTGAGGAAGGCTGGAATGCTGCCTGGTGTTATGGCAACAGAGCAAGGAGTCTGCTGCCTACAAAGGCTAAAAGGAAAAGGGCAAGGAAGAGGGACGTTCAAGGACAGGCAGAAACACAAGTGGTAGCAGTCCTAATGCCAGTAGATGGTAATCCTAGTAATGTAAACCCAGATGGTGTCACCTTCTCTTCAAGCTGTTATTGTAATGAGTCACCAGTGAGAGCAGCTGATGACTCCTGAGCAGGTGCTGCAGCTTGGACAGCTATTTGGGGTCATGAGGAGCCACCCTGTTTTGTTGCAACAGAGCCAAGTGTTTACCAAACAGTGCTCCCAAGACTCCCCTTTCTGTCTTTCTCTCTGACCTTCACCCTGTCCCTTGTCTAGCTTTGTCTAGCTAGACATGTGCCTGAGCCAGCTTCATTCCTCCCTGTGCACACCAGTTTGCCTTAACTCCCTGACTTGAGAGCACACAGCTGTCAAGTACCTCTGTAAGAGATAACCTTTCATCATGTCTGCACAGAACGGGGAAAGTTTATTTCACTTGTTTGCTATTATAATCTTAATTATGTTACTAAACATACCTCAACCTCAGTAACTATTAGATGTGAAATGCAGCCATTAAATGGATACCTGTAGAACTTTGGGTGTGGAACACGTATGGCTGCAGTATGGTCTCTTACAGGCTTTTCTATAGCAAAGGTTGTGGTCTGAGATTTTAAAAAATTGAATGAACATCCCACTAACAGCCAATGGACTGAGACAAATTCTATTCACCTTTGTGGCATCTAATCATGGCCGAATCTTGGTATTTCCAAAGATTGCACCCTGCTCTTTGGGGCCAGGATTTCCATGGCCCCACACAGAAAAGCATTATCTTGGTACTCATAAAAAGGCTGAAAAATGTAAGCAGACACCAAGGTTAGAAAATATGTCTATAAGCATAGATGTGCCTATGTAGTTAAACCACTTATGCTAATAGCTTGTGATAGAGTAACACCTCACTTTATAAACCTATGATGCAGCAAAAGACACAAAATTGTATTTTGGTGCTTATGCTGTTAATTGTTCTGTAGATATATGTACCATTTTTCATGGTACAGTAGAGGCAGCGAAAGCCACATTAAATCTTTTGCAAGTAGAGAGGTATCAAAATATGTGCCTTAAATGATAAACTGAAAGTTCCTGTGCATAAGGCATGATTATCTAGCTGAACTTATAAATGGCCCCATGAAATCATGCTAAGCGTCTAGTTCTGCTTGGCAAATTGAATGCAAGATAAAGATTAAAGCTACTGAGTGTGTTGTCTTTTTGTTTTCTGAATATGCAGAACTTGTGCTTATGTTGATCTTGGCAACAAATGAGATTAAAAGAGGTAATCTAAATATAAGATTGCTTATCCCAACTAGCTATACTCTTTCTTTCTCTTAGTCTCCCAGTTAATCATAATTTATACTGCTGTATGCTTAGGGTGAGGGAGAAAAAGCAGCAGTGTTTCCTCTGAGCTAGTCTAGAATTATCTTCCCCATTCCATGGAGCATCCAGAAATGATGGAACACATTTGTTGTAGTGCGGAAAAAAACCCTGTTGTGGCATTTGGAGGAAGAAATACAAAAGTTTGCAATAGGAGAGTGAACCCTCTGCCTGGCATGTGTTGCAGTCCTTCTGAGCTTCCTGTGCCCTTGCTGTATTTCCTGGGAATAATCAGTATGAGCCTCATCTCTTGTGCAGGGAGATACATATTACTGACTTTTAGAGGTGGCAAAGAAGGGGTTGATCTGCTAGCTATCAGGACTGCAGTGTCTTAGTCTGAACATCATAGAATCACTTAGGTTGGAAAAGACCTTCAAGATCATCAAGTCCAACCATTAACCCTACTCTACCAAGTCCAGCACTAAGCCACATCCCCAAGCACCACATCGAGACAACTTTTAAACACACCCAGGGGTGGTGACTCAACCACCACCCTGGGCAGCATGTTCCAATGTCTGACAACCCTTTCAGTGAAAAAGTTGTTCCTAATGTCCAGTCTAAACCTCCCTTGGTGCAGCTTGAGGCCAATTCCTCTTGTTCTATCACCAGTTACTTGTGAGAAGAGACCAGCACCTGCCTCGACGTACTTTCCAGTAGTTGTAGAGGGCAATGAGGTCTCCCCTCAGCCTCCTCTTCTTCAGACTGAATAGCCCCAGTTCCCTCAGCAGCTCCTCATAAGACTTGTTCTCAAGGCCCTTCACCAGCCTTGCTGCCCTTCTTTGGACACGTTCCAGCACCTGGATGTCTTTCTTGTATTCAGGTACCCAAAACTGGACACAGTACTTGAGGTGGGGCCTCACCAGTGCCAAGTATAGAGGGACAACCACCTCCCTGGTCCAGCTGGCCACACTATTTCTAATCAGGCCAGGATCCCATTGGCCTTTTTGTCCACCTGGGCACACTGCTGGCTCATATTCAGCCACCTGTCCGTCAGAACCCCAAGGTCCTTTTCTGCTAGGCAGCTTTCCAGCCACTCTTCCCCAAGCCTGTAGTGTCACATGGGGTTGTTGTGGCCCAACTGCAGGATTCATCTTTTGCTGAAATGAGGAACAAACTGTTTTTTGCATAATTCAGTTTACAAATTTGAGTTTGTAATCTGGACCATGCACAGACATGATTGAAGCCACACTCACGAGTAGTCTCACTGGCTTTTGAGGAAGAACTGCAGACTGCAAAGGTAAATGCAGTGTTTAAAAACAAAGTCCATGATGTCCACAAGGACTACAGCCTACCCAGTGCTTGCCACAATGTCATTTGAGGTTATACATCAGTTTCGGACAAATTTGAAAACTAGCTCCATTGGATCACCGTATATAAGTTTAGTTCACATCATTTCCACTTCTGTGTAATAGACTTCTCACTTCTCTCTGAAAGGGTTTGATTTACTATTGTGAAAGTTTGAATTTACAGAATGTTGCTACACCCTGGAATAGTTTTAATTTACCTGTTGATTAACATGTGTCTTCCACGTGGATTTTTATCACTGAAAACATTGTTAAAATAAAGATATATTTTAATGTGTTAGTTCATGTAGAGTTAATTCTTTTGTTTTGCCTCTAATGTGGATTTAACACAAGTCCTCTGTAGTGTTCTGCAGCCTGTAACTAAATTAATGTACCTGAAACAGTGTACAGTTGCACATATCTACATTCAAATATATAAAATTATGTTTGTTTTACAAACTTAAAGGCCTTGGCAAATGTTTTCTATAATTTCTTATCAGTTTCATTTTTCCTTTATGGCTTACTCTTTATGTTCAATGTTTGACCTAATAGAATTGACCTTGTTTGAAACTGTCTGAATGGCATATTAAATATGCAGCTGCAGGTTTCTCAGAAGGGCCTGGCAAGGCTTTAAGGCAGAAGCTGCATATGGAGAACAGCTCTGACCCACCTGTCCCTGCATCGTGACCTGTGGGTGTGCAGCCCTGATTAGATGGGCATCGTTCCCTTGGCCTTGTTGCTGTCACCCAGCATTACAGAATGCAATAGCCACACTCTTGGACTCTCTGAGACTGGCTTGCAATAACCAGTTTGGGGGAAAGAATGTTATATATAGTGTATTGGAATGTGAATACCCACAAACATACATGTATATTTGTATTTGAAGTTCCTCTTGTCTGCACTCAGGTGTTTCACCTTGTAGCGCACCAGCTTCCAAGCAGAGAGGTCCTCTACAGGGGCAGGAAAACACCTTCAGCAACACAGCAGTGTGACACAGGTCTGGCAAGGTCCTGCTATCCTCCTCTCTCTCAGCCTCCCTCCCTTTCCATCTCAGTGGGGAGGGAAGCTCAGCAGTCACTGGGCAGTGCTGGCTCTCTCCTAGCCACTAGCAGTGGTTTCTGCGTGGCTTTGGATGGACCTTGGCTTCCCTCCACCTCAGCAGCCTGGCTGAGTTGCATCTGCTCTCTCCAGGGACATTGGTTACACATCCCACAAGGAAGAGGCAGGAAGCGGGAAAAGAAGGAACAGTGGCTAGACCAGGGCAACTGTGTAATCCTGCAGTATGTCTTCTGCCCTGCTCATATCATAGTCATATCAGCCTTTCTTATACTCCCATCACCATCTAAGCCTGTCTCTGTGCAGATCTCCACATGCACTATCATTCCAGTGCCCAAACACCTCCAACTCTTAGTGTTATCCTAAAAGTCCTGGTGAAGAGCCATTTTCTTTGTGACCACGCCACCCAGACCTTCAGCTTTTTTTTTTGAGCTACCTTAACCTCAGCTTCTCCCACCACCACTATGTAAGCAAAGGCAGGTGGCAGCTGAGACTCTGCTCAGTGCATGGCCCAGCTAATATTTGTGCTTGCTTTTAGTATTCCATCCCACAGTTCATTCACTGTGTGATACAGTTAATAAGTGACACCTTAAATGTTCACATTTCCTTAAAGCTTTTTCTTTTAATAGTTAAAATTATTATTTTAATAGTTACAATAATTTTAACAGTTTATCAAAAGGAAGAAACCTGGCTACCCAAAGTATTTCTTTACCTTTCCGAAAATGAGAAATAAATATTCTCCTAGATAAGTGAAGCTGAAAATAAATTTTAAAAAAAACCCATAAATGATAAATAGTACTAAAAAACCACCAAGAATGTGAAAAATCACAACAAAACATTAGGAACTGCCCCGACTCAGCCATTTGATGTGAAATGAGAAGGGGCTCAGTGTCTTACAACACTTACGTCCAAATGAAAGCCAACACCCAGCTATATTAACAAAAGAGGTGTGAAGAACAAGTCAGCCTCCAGTCCCTTGGCATGGCCCCATGGTGTCAAGCAGAGCACAGGGCAGACAGCAGGGCATTGTGAGCAGTATTGTAACCCTGCTGCTGCTACCCTGCTGCACCTTGCCCCTTCCAGGGAAGGATCTTGGGGAAGCAAGAAACCTTACCTCAATTTAATCTTCTTTCTTTAAAGTAGACAGCAAGTGTCTGCCAGAGACACAATCAGACTCCCTGTTTTTGTTATTCTGCTCTAGCCAGTATGTAAAATAACCTCCCCTTTGGTAACCCTTCACCCCCATTCCCTCACCCCCCCCCAAAAAAAAACCCCACAAACAAAGAACAAAACAAAACAAAAAAACCAAAGTTTTTATTTACAGACACCTGTATTCTTTTAAATGTGATGAAGGTTGAGAGACCTGAAAAAAGAAGGTATGTATTTTACCAGCCCTTCCTCTTGGTCTCCTTATGCTCCAGGCCACTTTTACTCCTAAACACTGCCCCAAAAATAATAAGGAAAACTTAGAAAGAGGAAATGAACAATTCTCAAGTAAAAACATGACTTGAGCAGGCACTTGCATTAAGGCTGCTGAGGGAACAGTGACTAAGGTGCCAGTGCGTGCTCCCAGTAGACATGTTCGTCCATGCAACTCCCATTCAGCAAACACTGTGCTGGGTTGGGATTTGGGCAGGATTACTCAGGCAGCAAAGAGACGCTTATCCAAATATGTACCTGTTCGTTCAGACCAGGATATGCCCATGAATTGCTTCCCTTCCAGCCTTCCCCGAGCGGATCTCGGTTGGCGAGCAGGCAGGCCAGGCTGCCAGCAAACCCCCCTTAGCCTGACCAGCATCGCCCCGACCTGAAGCGTTTCATCGGGTGGGTTCTCCCTTTGCACTGGGGACGAGCCCCTGGGGCGCGGGGAGGAGCGGGGGCAACACCGCAAACCCGCCGGGCAGGCGGGAGGGAGGGAGGGAGGAAAGGCGGGAGGGAGGAAAGGCAGGAGGGAGGAAAGGCGGGAGGGAGGGAGGGAGGAAAG
>NW_009954185.1:7823014-7844711 GCF_000747805.2 Chaetura pelagica | reverse complement strand
GGGCGGGGAGCCGCTGTACACCCCCAGCCCGGGGGCTTGTGTGCGCGCCTGCTGCTCGGAGGAGAAGCTCTCAGGTAACCCCTTCCTCTTCCCTCGGCCTTTTTCCTGCCCCAGGGCTCTTGGGGAGCAACTTCTGAAGTCTGGTGCTCGCGCGAGAAAGGGGCAGGGCTGTTCTCCGTTTTTCAGCGAGGAAACGTTCATTTATCGTTTTATTCACGCCGTGACTGGTAACAGCTTGCGGGTGCTGCCCTGTTTTGCCAGGGGTGAGGTTCGACCTGAACACAAGACCCCCGAAAGCTCAGGGAAGTAGTTGCCGCAAAGAAACGGCGGCCGTTTTAAACTTTGCAACATCTCAGACCCTCAAACTCCAAGGTGCATAAGCTGTATTTCATAAAAGCGCTATAAATTAACTCGCATTCTGTGCTTTGTTTAAGTTTAGCCGAAAATGAGAGTGCTAACCCTTCTCTGAAACGGCCGGTTTGCATCAAGCTCTTGAAGCAGCAGGAGGTAGAGCAGCAAGTAGAAACTACAGTGTTAAAGGTGACCCCTCCGAGCAGCAACAACCCACGTGGTCCCTGCGTTGCAAAGGGGAAAAGTGAATAAATCCCCATGAGTATAACAAGGAGATTTTCAATTTTTACCAGGAGTTGTAAGCAAGAAATTATTACATTGTGTGGTTCCAGCCTGGTGCAGGTGAGGGGAGGATGGGAGATTAGATTCATTACTTTCCCAAGCTCCTATGTGCAGGAAGAAGGATGTGTGACCTTTCATATGTTGGCCCTGGGCCATTCTTTTGCAGCCCGGGGTTGTTTTTCCTGTAAGAATATGTTAGTAGTTTTCCTCTTATTCGCACAAGGAAATATTGATTAATGGACCAGAGCTTGTTATCAAGATGGTATAAAAGTTCTTATTGCTGAATTACGTATGTATCATGTTTTGCAGGAGACAAGAAGTGTAACTTGGTGATTTTTAGTGCTCAAAGGACAAGTGCGCATCCCAACTGCTACCTGTTTTACTGCCCTAGCACAGAGGCTTGTCCCATGAAATCTGCAATAGGATATGTGAGCTACAAGATAACTAGAGGTAAATAATGGTAAAAGCTGCCAATAGTAAATAAATAGTAAAAGCCTGCTAAATAATAGTAAAAGCCACACTAGATGACCTGTGACTTTTCAGTAGTGACCAGAAGATATTTGTGGGTTACATTTTTAGTAAAATTTGTAAAGCCAAGCACAGTAATTTTAAAATGCTGCTTTTTTGCTTTGTGAGAAATAGACAGGCAGGTGTGTGATGAGCTTTTGTGTGGGCCCAGCTTCCCAGCAGGAATTACATCACGACCCTTATGAAACTTCTTTACATCAGGTTCAGAACTCCTCGCCATTTTCCCTTGCTTAAAACAAAAAGAAGCCATTTTCATCTTGATACATTCAAGAAGGAAAATTTCCTGTACATACTGCTGAAGAGCATTGCTTAAAGCAATAGAAATGTGATGGCCCTGTCGCCACCTGCATATTCGAAGGAGCCGTGCTACACTGATGGGCACCATATCCACACAAGTAGAAACACTGAGCAAACGTTGGGTGAGCCTTGGAGCACCACTGTGATGTTACTGAGTAATTGGTAATAGTAATCACAGAATCCTAGGGGTTGGAAGGGACCTTGAAAGAACATCTAGTCCAACCCCCCTGCCAGAGCAGGGTCACCCAGAGCACATCACACAACAACGCATCCAGGAGGGTTTGAATGTCTCCAGTGAAGGAGACTCCACAGCCTCTCTGGGCAGCCTGTTCCAGTGCTCGGTGATTCTCACAGTAAAAATCATTGTTTTCTACTTTTCGTTAGAGAACCTGAAGTGCAGATGCAGACAGTCTAAGTTTGAAGCCTTACGGCATGTGGGCTGCACACTCAGAAATGTCTCGTTATCTGTCATGTGCTGTGTGATTTTTATTAGCAAGTCTTGCTTGTTCAATGATGTTAACTTGCACCAGACCTGTTTGAACAACTTGGATAAGAAACTGATAATTAGGCTGCCCTACTGCCAAGAGTTCATCAGGTGGCTTCAGTTTGTCTGCTTGACAGACTAGAAATTTTGGATTTCTGCAGACTGAACTTGTGCTGAAAAAGAGAACTCTTCCTAGAGGAGCTATGCAAGGAGTGACAGCAGGATATGTAGAAAGATTAGTCACGTGGTGTAACCAAATATATTTGTGCAAGCACAATCACACAGGAATTGGGCAAAAGCAATGTGCAACAAATTAATTGCATGCCTGTAAAAATCATTAGAACTATTATTTTATCCAGCTCTTTCTCCCTTAGAAGAACTCAGGTTTCAAACAAAGAAAGAAGAAATGTAATTGTGCTTGTGCTTTCTCCCTGTTTGTAGTGTAATGCTCAGTCAACAACCTGATTGCATATACAATCTATTTTTCATTTCACATGTTTCAGCTTCTTGAACATTGAATTGTGGAAAGATGATGCTAGTTTATTTACCTTATGTTCCTAATAAGTTTTCAAAGGGAGCTTCTGGGAAGCCCTGGTACTGACAAACATTTCAAGCTCTGTTTTTACACATGAGAATCTGCATGTGTACTGATTACATTGAAAACCAAACTAAAAGGGGGAAAGATACTCTTTTGGTACTAAACCAACTTAAAATACCGATGCTGTGTTAGTAATGAGATTTCGTTTTTCTTTCTTAACTATTCTTGTGGCTTGGTAACTAATGGAAACAAGGTATGGCTCGGAAAGTAAAACATTTCCTGGTCCCTGTTGCAAAATGCAGTTCCTGAAAAAAACACGTTCTGATTTCTGTACTTCATGTACTGCTTTGGTGTTTGCTTTTTCCAGCACACTAAGATATTGGCAGGTTCTAGCAAAGTATGCTCACGAGGTCGTTAGTTTGTTTTTAAGAGTGACAACCCTGAAGTTTGCTTTCTAATGCAGTTTATTAGATTTGAGATATCAGCAGGACCACCTTGGATTTTTTAAATCTTTTTTTGGAGGTTGACTTGTGTAGTGCCCTTGCTCTTTCTTACCAACAAGCGTATCTGTCCTAGTATCCCAGTCATACATTGCACATGCCAGTTTTTGGGCAATTGCATTTGGGAGCTTGTGGGCTGAAGTGGAGACAAGAAGTATTGTCTAGTCAATGTTGGATGCTGAATATGTGAAGTACAGTTAGTTAGTGCAGGCAATTAATAATTCTGAGCACTGCAGTGATACTTCACTCCTATATGGGGCTTGTCACATAGCCTGTCTGTGCTCCCTGCACCCACCCCTTGAACATGGCACAACAAGCTCATTGCTTTTCTTGCTGTTTCCCAGGCAAGAGAACTGAAGATGACATAGCATGCTGCAAGCACTGCCTGGCTGTCACACTGCATCCACTGTTTGTTTAAACACGCAGGAGGGAGGAGTCCATGGGAGTGCATTAGGAGCAGAGACAAAAATGAGCTGGGGACTGACTCCATGGTGGTGACAGGCCATTTCCTCACTGGTGTACAAATGTGTCCAGAGCTGCAGAAGTAGCCGAAAGTTTGGGCATTTTTGACCATACAGTTCCTGATTCTCTAATAACTGAACATTTCATTATTTAAAGCCACTTTCTAAAAAGCTTGGCTTTTCTCTAAGTTAGACATTGTGGTTGGAGTCCCTTACCTCTAGGATCTTACTTTGCTTACAAGATAGTACCTCACTGGGAGGTTAGGATAAAAATTGGTGTCTATGATCTGAGTGAAGTATTTGCTGTACTCTTGGTAAAGCATTGCCAGTTTGTTTGTTTGTTGTTTTGGGGGTATATAATAGTATAATATAGTATATGAATATATAACATTATATAATAGTAATATATAATTATATATTGGATATTATAGTATATTCACATAGAATCATAGAATCATCATCAAGATTAGAGAAGACCTTCAAGATGATTAAGTCCATCTGTCCACCCTACAACCCCTAAACCATCTCTCAAAACAGCACATCTGCCTGTTTTTTTAACACCTCCAGGGACAGTGCCTCTACCACCTGTATATATACATACACATGCATGTCTTATATGTATGTATGTGTACATATATAAAATCTGAATTATAACAGCCAGTCTTCACAGAATCTTAGGGGTTGGAAGGGACCTGGAAATATCATCCAGTCCAACCCCCCTGCCAGGGCAGGGTCACCCAGAGCACATCACACAGGAACGTGTCCAGGTGGGTTTGAATGTCTCCAGAGAAGGAGACTCCAAAAGCCTTGTTCCGGCCCTGCCACTCACCGTTAACATATTTATAAACACTGATGAGGTCACCTCTCAGTCTCCTCTTCTCCAAGCTAAAGAGACCCAGCTCCCTCAGCCTTTCCCCATCAGGGAGATGTTCCACTCCATCATCTTTGTGGCTCTGCACTGGACTCTTTCAAGCAGTTCCCCGTCCTTCCTGAACTGAGGGGCCCAGAACTGGACACAATATTCTAGATGCAGCCTCACCAAGGCAGAATAGAGGGGGAGGAGAACCTCTCTTGACCTACTAACCACACCCTTTCTAATGCACCCCAGGATGCCATTGGCCTTCTTGGCCACAAGGGCACATTGCTGGCTCATGGGCATCCTCCTGTCCACCAGGACCCCCAGGTCCCTTTCTCCTACCCTGCTCTCCAGCAGGTCAGCCTCCAACCTGTACTGGTCCATGGGGTTGTTCTCCCCCAGATGCAAGACTCTGCACTTGCCCTTGTTGAATTTCATCAAGTTTCTCCCTGCCCAACTCCCCAGCCTGCCCAGGCCTCACTGAATGGCAGCACAGCCCTCTGGTGTGTCAGCCACTCCTCCCAGTTTAGTGTCATCAGCAAACTTGCTGAGGGCACACTCTGTTCCCTCATCCAGGTTGTTGATGAAAATATTGAACAGCACTGGTCCCAGTACCGGCTCCTGAGGGACTCCACGAGTCACAGACCTGCCCCATTGACCACAATTCTCTGACTGTGAGTTTCTCACAAGCTCCCAAGAGCTTGTGCTCACCCAAAATCTTTCCATAATACCTATGTAAAACCGAGCAGCTATTTGGATTATTGATTGCATGGAATTTCTGTCACATAACAGTGGTGCCCTGCTTCCAAATCCTATTAAATAACACGCACCCACCTGGTTTGCAAGCAATACATATCAATTTCTGGAGAAATTATCAAGTGCAGGCTGCTTCTTGTGAAGGCCTTCTCTGAAAATACCTTAGAAAATCTTGGAGCAGTGTCTGTCTTCTAGCATGGCAATAGGAGATCAGATTTCCTTCAGTCAGTATATATATAAAATTAGTTATAAAATGGGCATATTTTTGCCACCCTGTATCGTAAGACAATTTTTATATGTGAATGGAATTGTATCAGTCACAGGGTGCTTGGATATTACAAGAAAAGGGAATATATGTTCATCTTGGTTAGGTAGAAAAGTGTACATCTGACAGATCAAAGTGAGGTTGATGATATCTACTTCCTAAGTGACAAAGGCTGAGAATGGTTTAAAGACAGTGGGCCTACTCTGCACTGTGCTGCTAAATAAAATGCTTGAATGCATGCAACATGAGCATAAAATCATTGGATTGGGATGCTCTGTCTGCACAGGTGAATTCTGTAAGAAACAGCAGTCAGGGGCTGGTGTGCCCAAGCTTAAAATGACAGGTCTTATGACACAGAATTCAAAAGTCACTCACCATATTTTAAAGAAAGGAAGATCTTGATACCTCAGTTTCATTAGTTACTGCTTTCTTGAGTAATTTTCTGTTACTAGAAAATGCAAATTGTTAAGGTAGTAATAAATATTTTAAATTATTAAATACTGATATTTCTTTTCTGCTTCCAGAAACCCCTGCCACGCAAGATACATCCTTCAAAAATGAGGTCTTTTCTTCAAATGGGTATTCTTTGTCTTCAGATGCTGGAGCTTTTATTTCTCCCAGTCAGACTAGCCCTCACAGTCCTACCACTGCGTTGCACCAACTTGTCTTTCGTCAGGCATCTGAACTCCCAAACTCTGTGACCAAGCATTTAGATAACAGTGAATTTCGTACAACTTTTCCTGATTCTCAAAGGACAAAACATCCTGAGAGCTTAGACCCCATCCCAGACCTCAACTTGCCATCAAATAAGCCTGCTGCTGGTCAAATTGGAAATCCCTCTACTTCATTCCCAACCACTCAGTCTACTGTTCCTGAACTCAGCAGTACTACTCTTGCTCCTCTCTCTGCAAGTACCTCCCAACAGGAGTCTCATACAACCTCACTGCCTACTGGTGGTACTACACCTACTGCTCTCACCATCACCACAGCTGCCTTTCTGCCAACTGCAAGCACTACAGCAAAAACTGATGTCCCTGACACCACCTTTGCTGTTACTCGTGTTCCCCTTTCCACTCCCACAACTTCTGGTTCTACTACAACAACCAAGTGGGTGACCACAAATTTCACATCTGCTACCACCCCATCAGGGCTAAGAACTCCAACCATTCCTCAAGAGCCAACAGTTGTCTCTCCCAATGATACCAGCCAGGTTACCTTCCTCTCTTCTTCAGGTTCCACTTTGTCTACTAGCAATTCTCCCACCGCTTCCCAAAGCCACCCTGAGGGTTATGACCCATCTGATTCAGAAAGCTACCTGCCAGAGGGTATTCTGAGAGAGAAAGGTGTCAATCAGCTGGGAGAAAAAAGCAGCCTGATAGCAGCTTTGCTTTTTGAGGTGATATTCTTATTACTAGTTATTGTACTAACAGGGAAGAAAATACATGAATCTCTTCGAAAGAGACCTTACACGAGGCTGGATTACTTGATTAATGGAATGTATGCTGATGTATGATGGAGAGAGAGAATAAGATTGTGAGGAGCATCTCTCATCCTTGAGAGGACAACTCTGAAATGGAACAGTAGATATTGAAAGCTCAGGTGAGGATTAATTCCCTTTTTTGGCCACTAATGGGAAAGCAGCAGATGGCATCGGGGAAAATAACTGCTTTTTCTATGCTGAACTCTAATGTCTAACATTTTGGATTTATTACTAAATCTGGAAAATAAACACTAAAATCCAAGTTAAGCTAAGACGGTCTTGTATTTAAGGAGAAGAAGCATTTGAAAAGCTTAAACTGTACGGTGACAAGATTAGTGGAATAGAAGCACACCTAATAAATTCAGTACCTGTGCAGTATGTGAGTGTTTTCAATGCTTTTTGCACCTAAATGCCCTAGTGCTGCACAACTGTCTAGCAATCCTATTTACTCTGTAGCCTTAAAGGAGTACTTAGTAGTATAGCTTTGCATCCAAATGTTTTTAGGTACAAACAGCAAAAATTGTGGTATGCATAATATAGTTGGCTTAATTTTCTTTAGCTACATAGAGTTTATACAGAGAAATATGTATCTTTAATGTTTTTTCTGCACACATCACAAACTATCCTTAAAACCACATGCTGCAGATCTGAAGCTGCCTTTTCCAAAGAGCTAGCCACTCTGTAGTATGTTGTGTTTTTTGCAACATGTATCACAGAGAAAGAGTTTTTATGATATCAAAGTAAAGCAAGTTGCAATCAAGCACTTTTGTGACAAAGGGCATGATCAAGTGACTTGCCACATGCATGAGAGAGGATCTGTTCTAGTATACACCTAAATGCCTACCTGATTGCAGAGCAGGCAGAAACTTGTGAGGGGGCTTAGCAAAGACAACAGCTGTATTACTGGCAGAAAACACATGGAAAGGTGTGTTCTCCATTTTCTGAACATCTAAAAGGAGGTTAAAAAGTTTTAACAGAAAATGGTGGCTATGTTGTAGGAAGGTGCCAACCTCAGGGGAGCTTCCTGCAGTCAGCAGGAGCAGATGAACAAGGTTGCATTTATCTTCATACTTGGGGCATTGTCCTACTTCCCTCACCAGGCTGCTGGCCCTTGAAAGAGCTGCTTGAAATAGTGCCAGATTTGCTGCCCCTCCTGACTGCACAGAGCTCTTACTGGCTCTCAGAGAACATTTTCTTCACTTCTAGGGTTGTCTTCACATGACTGGTACTAAGCATAGCTGCTCCATGTGTTTCCCCACCTCTGCAACGAGGCAAGTGAGAGTGCATGTGAGCATCTACACAACTTCCAGTTCATATTCACATTGCCCTTCACATACACCCAGTCTAAACCTGATCATAGAACGAAAGACTAGATTTTAAAGTATTCTTGTAGCAGGCAGAATAATCAACAACAAACATCAAGACAGAGAGGGAAGGGCAGGCTGAGAGAGTTGGGGCTGTTCAGCCTGGAGAAGAGAAGGCACCAAGGAGACCTTATAGCTGCCTTCCAGCACTTGAAAGGGTCCTACAGGAAAGCTGGGGAGGGGCTTTTCAACAGAGAGGGCAGTGATAGGACAAGCAGTAATGGTTTTAAACTGAGAGAGGGGAGATTTAGGTTAGATACTAGGAAGAAGTTCTTCACTATAAGGGTGGTGAGGAACTGGAATGGGCTGCCCAGGGAGGTTGTTGATGCCCCATCCCTGGAGGTTTTTAAGGCCAGGTTGGACGAGGTTTTGTCCAACCTTATCTAGTGGCTCATGGCAGGGAGGTTGGAACTTGATGATCTTTAAGGTCTCTTCCAACCTTAATGATTCTATGATTCTAAGGGTGCTTCATGAATACAAGGAAATAATTCTATTACAAAGTATGAAACATGACTTACGTCCAAGAGGTTCTTACATCTGTCAGGCTTAGTGTGGTGGCGAGCAGGCGTGATCAAAAAATGCCCTCAAGGCAAGTTTTCTGAGAGCTCTAACAGTAACTATATGCAGAAAATTCTCTGAAAATTCCATTATTCAAAGATCAAAGAAAAGTCAATGTTCCTTATGTCAAGAAGTTGAATTCTACTTTATGGGGGCTGGAAATTGCTTTATAGACACAAAACCAGCTGGTCTTTAGTCTGACAATGCTTAAATGAAAAACATTCTGGATAGCTTCTTAAAAGTGATCAAAATTACAAAAGAAAACTATCCCAAGTTCATCAGCTTGTCTGTTGACTGCACTTTGTTTAACCTCAGGGTTTTTTGTCTGCATTTTATTTAATAGCTATTTTCAAAGGTTTTTGGTCAAGGAACATGACAAAGGGGAGCAGCATTTCTGGGAAATGAGTTAATAAAATGATAAGTACTAGGCTCAGTTGTGGGCTGTAAAAGTGCAGGCACAGATCTCAGGTTGACTGTAATTTCCTCTCAAAAAGAACTACCACTAATGCCATCATGGCAACCCATTGCAGGAGAGGTGCTGAGAACAACCCCTGAATCCTCACTGTGCATTTCTGCTGTAATAACTAATTCGTTGGAGGGAGAGATGGTTGCTGTTAATTGGTACAGTATCATACAGTAGAGTTACATTCAAGAGAAGGCAGGCAGACATGTCTGAGAGTCCTTCAGAGCACTGGGCATGTGTTTGGCTAGTACCACTAGGAACACTCCTGTCAAGCACGGTGAATGGCAGCAGTAAAGCAGAGGGGGTGAACAGGTACCAGGACTAATTTGGGGAGGTTGCTGAGCAGAGTGGCCTTCCACAATTTTTAAGTGAAACAAACAACTTTAGATGTTCTTGCATTAAAAATTCTTTCACATGCTTGAGCAAAGAAAAATAGGTTCTAGGCAGGTGTACTGAAACCCTTTTTTTTTTTCTCTGTCTCTCTTTATTTTTATTTTTTTTTTCCCCTCTATCCATTTGTCTTCTTGGATTAGGAGCAAACAGAGGGTTGTCAGGTGACCACTGCATCTTTCAGGACCGGCTTTACAAGCTGTGTTTGAACACTAGAGGGCAACAACAGTTTATTAAATGGATTTGACACGTTTTGTGGCTGCCAATTTAAAAACGTTTGAATTAGCTATGTTTTTAACTTTCCAATCAATGGCTACTTCATTGCAAAAAAGTTCAATAGAAAAGCTGCTTTGTTTGTTGGAAGATTATGGGTGAACGATTATATATACATGCTTTAAAAACTTCTCAGCATATTATATTGTGGTAGTGAACAGCTGTAGAAGGCAACAAAACTAAGCATAACTGTTTAAATAATATTAAATCAGATTTCATTATTAATCATGTATTGACATTGCCAGTTAAAAAAGCAGGAAGGAGACGTTTCCTATCATTCTTTAAACTCTACTGCTTAATTATATACTTTTTTTTGAGCTTATTTATTTGCCTGAATAATTCTCTTGTATCAGGAAACAGAAAAGAGTGAGACAGACTAACTATAAAAAATACATCCAGTTTTTTATGCTTTTGAACACTTTATCTGAAATTTCTGTGCACTCTGATTTTTTCATTGTCATCTCCTATGGTCTTAATGATGCACCACATCCGTGTCACTGGATCCTCAGCCCTCACAGCATGATAACAACCTGTGCATTTGGGGTGACTCTTTCTGAAGGTAACCACTTGCATTATGGCTCAAGGCCAAAAGCTGATTGTCCTTCATCACCTGGAGAGTGTAACAAATGCTGCAGCTGCTTATTTTCACATTGTAGCTTTATAGTGCTGAGTAAACATAAGGTGTGTAAATATAGACTGTTGTGAACAGAACTGTTTTGTGGTATTGCACGGTAAGGCAAATCACCTAAATTTTATAACCACTGCAAACAATAAAAAATAAATAAATGGTAGTTCTACTTGAGATGGATGAGAAGAGTACATAGTCCCTATCTCAAAGGGCTGCAAACTCAGTATGGCATGTTCTTTTCAAACAGTGCTTCGGTTTATAGTAATTCCTGTAGGAGTAGGAAATGCTTATACTCAGGATTCTTTCAAGCTAAATTACTAACCAACCAACAGAAACCAAAACAAACAAAAAAAAAGGATTACATGAGAAGACAGTTTAAAAACTAAATCTTATTTTTCTTCCTCCTACAAAACTATCTTAGAGGATTTGAATCTGATGACACCATTAGAGACAGCTTTGATCCCACCATCCCACACCCCCAAACACAGAGTTTGAAGTGCCATTATTGCAGCAAACAGATTCTACCCATTAGACCTTCATACAGAGGAGCTATACTTTGTACTCTACCACACTCCTGAAATTGGCCTAGACTGCTGGGCCCTTCCTATGTGTTACTCATTCTCTCACACAGGTAATATAACTCTCTACCTCCCTGTTCATAGACATTTATGGGATAGCTGCATCCCTTCATCATTCAAAAACCTTGCACATCCAACAGGGGACGTGCTATTCCCAGATGCTTTACCAGCCTCTTGATGGATAGATCTCCTGAAGGACAGGGATATATTGAAAAATGTTCTTAATCTGCAGGACGCCTGCAATCAATCTTCATCTCACAGTCTAAATTTGCTTTTATACTCCTACATCTTAATACTTCTTGAGGATATCAATGTGCAAAGCACGAAACTGCCGCTCTTTGTGTTTGTTAGATACATTAAACAATGAATAAATGTACTTTTAAATATCAGTACAACTACACTGGGATCACTGTTTTCTGCATATTGTCTCACTTAATGAAAAAAAAAAAAAATGAGGGCTGTGCATTAACTTCTGTTCTGTTACTTCTCTCCCTCCAACCTGTGAAATGTTATTGTCCTAATGGCAAAGGAGTTTAGATATGCCACATCCAGGGTGTTCTGTTCCCTCTTCTTTTTGGTTTGCTTTATTTTTTAATGAAAAATGGAAAATTTTGTCATACTGATAGCACCCAGGAATCATCAATCTGTGCACTCTGGATTTTCTCAATAGAAATTTAACAAGTAGTTAACATTCAGAACAACTTCAAGATCTTGTACATTAGGCTGGCTAAACCATAGGCATGTTTTGAAACATTTGCTGATTTGAGGAGTCACTCTGAAGACTACAAAGATGTTTCTTCAGAATGCTAGGACAGTAAGGATGGCTATATAATCCTATATATGGCTATAATAGTTATAAATGCTTTGGTATGTGCCACATCAGAGAAGCAGATGAATTCTGGCTGAACGTTCAAAAGCCACTGGTAGCAGCACCAGGTTTTCTCTGTGCCTCCATTGAAAGAAGGGTGCAATCAGCAGTGCTTAGACTTTGACACTGTGACTTTTGCTACTCCCCTCAACAACACCTAGACTGAAAATTTGTACAAAGTTCAAACATTTATTGTTACGTTAGGAAGGTGATAGAAAAACCCTCACTATGGCACAGATTCCCTATAGGCTTGTCTGCTATATAGTTTCTAAGTAAGTTTTCTGTTTGCTTTTGTCAAAGAACCTTTCTCCCCTAGCCCTAAATCCAAGCTACGCTGACACTACTGAAATCCTGTGTAGCCCCAGTAAGTTACAAAACAGATAATCCCTTTAGCAACCCTCATTTATGTCAGTGGGAGGTCCTCCAGCACATAGTTTGTGGCTTTAAGTCGAGTCCTCCCACTTAGTGGCATATAACTTTCCAAAACAATTGTCTTATAGGGTGACAGGACTTCTCAGCCCAGAGGTAAAGTTTCTGAAAGAATCTGAATACCATTTTCCCAGCTGCTTCTGATTATTTAACTATGACAATGTTGACCTTGTTTTGTTTCAGGCCATGAGATAAGGAGTTAAAATGTTTTTCCACCATGTGGTAACTCAGGCAGTACTTCTGGAAAGACTCCAGATTTGGCACATGCTGTATGTTGCCTTTATGGGTCTCTCCCATAGAAAGGGCAGAAAATAATGTTTGTGAGGTACAGTTTTAAACAAAGTGAGAACAGCTCACACTAAGCTGCTCCCTACTAAACTTTAACAAGACACACATGTGGCTTTCCTACACCCAACAAATACATGAAGCAAGGGTATACCCCATTCCAGTAAATGTTGTAAAGGATGGTGGAGTTTGAAAAGTGAGGTCTATCCATGTGCTACGCCTAGCAGAGGAAGTGTAAACTTGCCCAGCAATATGTTTGAGATTCCATCTCAAGGGTGAGTTTGCGGATAGTTCAAGTGCCACAATGTTTTTGCAGTCACTGAAAATGGGTATGGTTGCTGACAGCAGGCATCTCCAATGGCTACCCCATCAACTGGTTAACAAAAGTGGTTGCCAGGACCTCAGTCTGCATGCACCAGCCACAGCAAGAAGAGCAATCAACGAAGTGCATACATGCTACAAGCAGTTACAGTGCTACTTGCTTCCTCATATATCTGGAGCATCTCCTAACTTTGTAAAACATCAAGTGTTTGGAATGTAGAGGAAGGTTATCCTGGGCAGCAATCCAGATGGAGTTGAAGTGGGCAGATGCAGCAGCTGGGGTAAGTGACCTTGCACAACACCAAGCCATGATGTATCAGCTGGCAAGTGAGATGCTGGTTCTTGTACCTGTTCTGCTCTGTCCTGACACCTATGTTCCAGCTGAGACTGTACAAGGAAAGTGAGCTTGAAAGGTGAATTTAAAAGATGAGTCTTGATTTCGGGGTGAAGTTTGTAACTTTGTAACTGACCCTGGTTATTATTTTTTTTCTTTACTTACTTTTCAACTGGCTGAATGTTGATTAAGTCCTAATTGGAAATCGTCTTGGTTACAGGGCTTTTAATGGACTTGGTAAAACAAGGAAAGTCTTTAAATATTTCTCATTTGGCTTTTGACCTAAAATTTAACAAATCTTGGTTTATTCTTTCACTCAGCTCATTTTTATTTTACCCTGTTATCATCAGTTGCATCAACTCAGGATCTATCCTTTATTTTCTTTTTCTGCACAGTTGTTCCATTGTCTGTCCAACATTGTTTCAGGGTTGAGGTTTTGCAAAGAGAAAGAAAAAGGGAATTTGCTCTTGTATTTGTTAGGATGTGTTTTACTTTAGCTTTCAGATCTTCCTGTTTCAAAACTGAACTGAATTTTAATATTCTAAACTGTCTTTTAAAAATGTATCTATGTAGCAAAGTAATAATTGGGTAATCCATATGTAAGGGACCCAGGGCTGCATAATGTTGAGTGGGTTTTGCTCATGAAGACATCTTCCTGAATCTATTGAAATAAAGAAGAGTATCTCAGAAAAAAAAAAAGAAAAGTATTTTGTTTGTCTAAAAGAGCCATGACAAGTGTTCCACCTACACCACAGACACAATTCCCAAACATTTCATGTCTGTGTAAGTATAAACAATAGCACATGTTTAATGGAAAGAATAATAAAAAGAACTGGTAAATGCATAGCTGAATACTCTCCACTTCCTGTGCAGAAAGCAGGAGAGCTGCTGGGGCACTCAGTGAGACCAGGAGCTACAGCTCTTCTGCTTGTACTCTTTGATTACTCAATAAGGTAAACCAAATAAATATAGTGACAGCAAGTGCAGGTTGCCCAAACATTGTTTTGTAAAAGCTCTACTATGTACAGAATGTCCTTGTTGTTTAATTGGAGAGACATAGGTTTCATGGATGGACTGTTCAATGAATAAGAAAATAGCTGGATGGCCACATCCAAAGAGTTGTAGTTAATGGTTCAATATCCAGGTGGAGTTCAATAACAAGTGATGTCCCTCAGGGGGTTGTACTTAGACCAATACCATTCAATATCTTTACTAATGAAATAGACAGTGGGTCTGAGTGCACCTTCAGTAAGGTTCTGGATGGCACTAAGTTGACTGGTGCAGCTGATGTGCTTTAGCAAAGGGATGCCATCCAGAGAGACCTTAACAGACTTGAGGAATGTGCCTATGTGAACCTCATGAAGCTCAAGAAAGTAAAATGCAAGGTTCTGCACCCAGGTTGGGGCAACCCCCAGTATCAATACAGACTGAGGGATGAATGGATTGAGAGCAGCCCTGTTGAGAAGGACTTGGGGATATTGGTAGATGTAAAATTAGATATGAGCCTGCAATGTGTGCTTGCACCCATAAAGCAAATTTTACCCTGGGCTGCATAAAAAGAAGTGTGGCCAGCAGGTTGAGGGAGATGGTTCTGCAGTTCTATTCTGATGAGACCCCACCTGGAGTGCTGTGTTCAGTTCTGGGGTCTTGGACCTGTTAGACATGGAACTGTTAGAGTGGGTCCAGAGGAGGGCCATGAAAAGGATCAGGAGGCTGCAACACCTCCCCTATGAGGAAAGGCTGAGAGTGTTGGGGTTGTTCAGACTGGAGAAGAGAAACCTTTGGGGAGACCTATTTGAATCCTTTCAATACTTAGAGGGGGCTTATAAGAAAGATGGAGAGAGACTTTTTATCAGGGCCTGTAGTGGCAGAAGAAGGGGCAATGGCTTTAAACTAGAAGAGGGGAGGTTTAGAGTGAACATAAGGAAGATATTTTTACTATGCAGGTGGTGAAACACTGTAACAGGTTATCCAGAGAAGCTGTGGATGCCCCATCTTTGAGAGTATTTGAGGCCAGGTTGGATGGAGCTTTGAGCAACCTGGTCTAGTGTGAGATGTCCATACCCACTGCAAGGGGGTTGGAGTAGGAGAGCTTTAAAGGCCCTTTTCAACCCAAACAATTTGGTGATTCTAGAGTTCTGTGATTCTCTGTTTCTGTGACTCCAACTGAGGGGTAGTACACAAAGTAGGAGCACCAACTAAACAACTGGTATATACAAAGCTCTGCAAACATTTTTGCTCCTATCCTTAAGTGGTTTGGGTCTTCAGCTTTCGTTTTCTTTTGGTTTTATTACACAGTGAGGGGGACACCTTTAATTTACTGAGTTCAATATTAACTGCCACAGTGTATCATAGGAAGCTAATGTTTCTTCTAGTCGAAGTGCCAGGATTCCTAGAACACAAATGAAGGGCTCTAAACCCTTCTTTTTTTTTTTTTTCTTTTTTCTTTTTTTTTCTTTTTTTTTAAAGTATCTTGGGAAAATAGCATTTTAAATATATTGTTCAAAGAAAAGATTTCTTAATGTGCCAAGATTAAATGGGGATTTTGTTCTGTGTAAGCTCTTTTCAGATCATTCTCAAGGTATTAGATTTTTCACAATTGTAGGAAGGAAAAAATTAGTAGAAGTTGCATTAACTGCAAAGCTCTGACACTGAAAAAGGCATTGCAAGGAGCTTTATGAGTCAAGGCTATTCAGACACAATTCCCCATCATTTACTCAAAAGATCCATGTGACCAAATACTGTCTTTGTGGTTTGACTGGGGAGGAGGGGGAAGAAAGGAGGATGAGGAATGGATTGGATAGCCTCGCTCTAATAACTTTCGCTTGAGAGGGGAAAACAGAATCTAATATTCCAAAGTGGAATAAGAATATCCTTCAATAATATATTTATAGCAGTCACAACTGTCTTAACAAAAATATTTGAGGCGTGGGTCTGCCTTTCTCTGTGTTTTCCTTTGTGACTTATCTATATTTAGTACTGGAAGTCTTTATTGAAGTCCACACTGTGAGGAAATTATTCAGAGAACTAATGGAGATGGAAAAGCAGCAAATGAGACTTCAACCATATATAATTGCCCCTTCCATCCATCTCATCACATGAAGAATAGGTTACAGGCCATAAACCACGGAAACCTTTATATACGGAGCCAGCACAACTGCTCTTACAGGAACTGAAATCAATGGGAGACACTTTAGCTAATGGCCAGGGTGAATCTGTGTGAAGCTTTTTGCTGTTCTGTGCCTGCATTTCAAGGATCTTTTGTGGAGGCATGGGTGGTAGTGCTGCTGCCAGCTGATAGCGGGGCTGGGGGAAGAATTTGGCAAGCTGTTTCCACCTCAGCCAGTCCCTCCAATTCCTGCATCTCTGATGCAAAGATCACTGTAATTCTAATAAACCAAAAATTCCCTAACTAAATTACTGGCAAGGCCTTTTAAAAAAGGATATGCTGTAGAATCACCCACTGTCAGTTTTGGGGGGGATTTCATTAGGTGAGAATTGAGCAAGGACTAATTAAAACCATTATTTCCATTGTGATGAGTTGGTTTAAAGATTTAAAAAAAAACCCCAAAAGCAACACCAAAAAACAAAAGGGAAGGATTTTATCCTTGAATTTTACTTAGTTAAGAGTGGCATCATGATCAAGGGCATCCAGAATAATTTTTATGATTCTGAAATAAACTGGGGACTTACACCTGTCCTGCATGCTGCCTTTCCAGGCCTTGCAACATGTTTCCCACTGTGAAACACAAAACCTACTGGGATAGAGGATGGGTAATAGTTCTGAATTGTCAAAGGCATGGATTTTCCTCTGAGAAGTCCTGGGTAATGATAATTTGATGAAATTGTTACCAAGAATATGCCTCCAGCCTTATGTTAAAATTGCTACCTATATAGCAATTAAGATGGTAAAAAATATTTTGGTTTTTTTCTTGAAATAATAAATTGTTCCAATATCTAGCATTTGTGTGACTTTACCTTACAAATCTCTCAAAAGAAGGGGCTTCATAAAAGATGGCAGGCATTAAACCTGAAAATTAACAATTAGAGGGCACTCTTTTCTCCTCTGAGGGACTCATCTTGCTTTTCCAGCCTCTTTTGAGAAGTTACCTCACAGTTAATAAAAACAACACCCCTGAAGAGGTATCACGGTTGATGAACCACGACCATATTCCATGGTACAGCTCTTCAGCCTAAGATGGCTATTTCAAGCTGCAAAGAAGCTCTTTCCTACACACAGATGGTATGTCACACCACTACAGAGAGATCGAAAATCATTGCAGAGAAGATTGCTAATTACTGACACAGTGGTCATTACCTTTCTTCATCATAAGCATACATTCTAGTCACTAATCCTTGTGACTAGAAGACTGCAAGCAAATGTACAATGCTTTACCAGTAACTAATTTTTAAACTTCAAAGGCTGCAGCGCAAAGGAGAATTGGTAAATATTATGGATGTGTATTGCAAAATGCTGAACTCCATAAAAGAGGGTTGAAAAGGAAATATTTTTAAATTGTTGTTGCTTAAAAGGCATGCACGTTATGGTTAATACAGCCCAGATGCTGACTGGTTTTGAAAATTTGAGCAAACTAAAACAAAATAGATTTTTGCTGTCTGTCAGCCTGAAATGTGAGCTGTTTTAAAAGGATGTTTTTGTTGTATTGACCTAGAATTAAAGTATTTTACAAATTTTAGAACTGTAACTTTCTCAAATGACATTTTTATAATTTTGCTTTGAAATGTAGCCGCAGCTAAATATTCACAAGGAAAGACTTGGACTTGCCCTGTAGTCTGGTGGGCAGTGCCAAATTAAAATCAGAATCCTACATGGTTCACACTGAAAACACAACAGCTGAAGAAGCGTATCCTCAGGCAATCCATGATTTCAACTCCCTGGGAGATGGAAGAGGAGCAAAGAGGCAGTAGGTAGACAGCCTGACCTTGGCTGCACCATCAGCAGGAGTCCCAACACTCCTCCAAAGGCATAAAGAAAATGCCCAAGCCTTTCAGGTCATCTATTTCGTATTTCCCCTTGGGGATATTGCTGGATCCCTGCTGGACTAGCTCACCTGCATTGGCTGCTGAACTCCAGCGCCTTCTCCTCTGTGAAGTCTTTCTTGTAAGAGGATTTTTTAGCCAACAAAGAAACACAGTTCTCATCCTACATACCAGGCAACCTCTTGTGGTAGGGGAGATGGGAAAGAAAGAATAGGTATTATACTTAACAAGGGGAAAAATAAGGTAGTACTGAAATACAAGGAGAAGCAGCAACTCTTTATGTGATCAAAAAGGGATTTGATGGGATATTAAAAAAAACAAAACAAAACAAAACCAAAACAAAAAAACAAAAACAACCCACAGAAGTAGTGGCAGCACTATTTTTTGCTGTGTTCTGACAGACTGTGGACCCTGCAGACAGTAACTGCAAAGACAAATGAGGTCTCATTGCCTTGAGAAAATTTCTCAAATGGACACGCGACTATAAGTCCAGGAAAACGTGCTCGTCAGCTGCCTATGTCCTGGTGAGAAGGTGCAGTTCATATGGTATGGGAGTAGAAGTGAGGGCAGAAGTATGTCTGCTTGTTACTGAACTTCAGGAAGGACTAGAGGGTGTTGTACACTATTAACTGAAGGAGGAACACCATGGTGAACCCATCACACTCTTGGAACAGGATAAACATCATCGGGCACATACATGAGAGCTGGTCTTATTTTGGGGAAGAGTTGGACAAAGCATTTTTCTGTAAAAATGCCAACTGTGTGACTAAGGCCAAGTGGCAAGGTGATGATGTTGCAAGTCAGGAAGTCCTGTTTTATCTGTGAAATGGTTGAAATAAACATCACTGGTGAAGTCATCACTACGTCAAGTCCCATTTCCTAAGCTATAGCACTACAGACTTTCCCGCTGGGGGCAAGAGAGGACTTGAGCTAGAGTTTCAATATGAAACCTTGGCCCTTTTGAAGTTGGTGAGAGTTTTGCCATTGACTTCAGAGGGACCAGGATTTCACCACGCCATGCCTATTAATTCTTGTTGAGACATTCAGCAAGAGAGCTAATTATGATAGTGGTTTCTGTGATGTGGGCAGCCACAAATTCATTTGCTGAGCAGCCATCTTCTGCTAACAGCTTTTGCTCATTAGGGACTTTGGTCCTGTTCCTACAAAAAGATCCCATTGACTCCACTGGCACTCAAGGCACAGTTCAAATACAGAGTGATTCTTACTGTCACTGCTGGTTTCTGGAGCTCCAGCAGCAGTCCCTTGCTGTCCTGTGTGCTGACACAACATCTTGTGGGGCTGGGCCACCAACCAAATCAGGGAACTTACCCAAGTATAAAGAAACAGGCCCTTTGAAAGATCTTGTATCACAGAGCCACCATCTAAGTCTGGAGGCAAGGGTAAAGACGCAGGTTTCTTGGCAGTTGGAGTTTCAGACTGGATCTGATCTGGCTAAATGCAATTTCTCTTTCTAAGGTTAATGAAAATAACTGCAACCAACAAGACGTGCTTCTTACTCAAATAAAAGAGACATTCCCGCTCCCCTCCTGTTTACTTCAACTTTAAGCTCGAATAAAGGAACATAATCATCAGGCCATTCTGTGTGTGGTAATCTTGCCATCTATTTTATTTCATAAAAACCTCCAACATGGAGTTAATTCTACATGTATGATTGAAAAGTAAAACTGAGAAACAGTTATGATATAGGCTTGGTCTTGAATCCTAAGCATTGATGGGGAAACGGGTTCAAAAAATGTTACCTGGGCTGAAATACACTGGCTGTGGGGGAAAGGGCCTAGGCTGAGGGAGGTGAAGCCAATGATCATTAAGTGGCTCAGAGGAAATCCTAGCAGGAACGGAAAGGGCTTGAATTATGCACCAGTGTGAGGGGTGTCAGCATGTATTGTTCAAAAGCTAAAAAGAAAACCTGTCAGTCGGGACAGCAGGGAAGACATCTTTAAGTGTAAGAGCAACCAGGCAGGGGATCAGGTGCCCCAGGGAGATAGTCAACAGTGTTTCCAGCAGAACAGGCAAGATGCAAGAGGGATGTACAGAAATGTGTTCTGTGATGCAGGGTTGTGGGCTGGAGGTTTTCCTCAGCTGTCTGCTGTGCAATTAAGATACAAAGAATTCATTACAGATCTGCCATACTCCATTAGAGGTTAATCAGACAGTGCAGCATTACGAGTGAAAAGAAACGTATAAATGTCTTTTCCCCCTTTTTTTTTCTCTGATTCCAATTAAACTGGGAAAATAAATGTAACAGTGTGCTCCTTCTGCTGACTCCTGCAAAATCGAGTGGTGACAAGGGTTAGATGTGGGTTCTCTACTGTCCAGGTAATTTTTTGCACGAGAAGCCCTTCCCCTGCCCTATCCATGTGGATCTTGCTGGAGTTTGCTAATCCTCCCAGCTGACAGTGCAGTAACATCTGTCCAGGAGTCCAGGACAACATTTTGTAACATAGACTTGGCCTCAGGCAGGTATTGCTGTTGAGTTGCATTGTTTATACTCTCCAAATGCTTTTTTTGCAACCTTGAAGGCTGGAAATACACTTCTTTTTATCAAAAGCTTCAGGTTTGTTTTTTGTTTGTTTCTTTTTCCCTAGTAAAACTGAGAGTCTGTTATCATATGACTCCAAGGAGCCTGATGTTAGTAGCCAGCCTGCAATGCCTGGGCCTTTAATCTGGCCCAGATGTTATCTCCTACTGTAATCTCAAGAAAAGCTATGAAAATACATGTTCAACAGATATGAAATTAAAAGTTAAATGTTTCCATAAGTTTCTAATAATCCTGAAAATAATACAGGCCTCTGAATGTAAGGAATTTTGCTGTAAGTTGTTCTGCCTCATATCATTATCCTACTAACCAGCTGTCATACTCTATGAGGGAGAGCATGATGTAGACTTGGTGTTCTTCATATAAATCCTGAAGCAGATTTTCTAATCTAGAGGAAATGCAAAAAAAGCTGCATTTTGTACTGTTTATTGGTAACGAGGAAAGCAGGTGAGGTGGGAAGCTTTTTTTAAGCGAGGTTATTTACCAAACCCTAACTTTTCAGCTTCTTCAGAGAGAAAAGGGTGTTTTACACAGATGTGAAAGGGGAAGAGTTAAGTGTTAACGTTCAAACACAGCACACCGGCCACTCATTTTAATTTTTTTTACTTGTTTTATTTATTATCCGGAACTCCTGCTGCAGCCGGGACAAACCCAGGCCGCTGCCTTTACCTCAGGAAGGGGGACGACCAGCCCAACCTCCCCCCGAAGCGCTGGGAAAGGAACCCCGCACCCTCCCACCGCCAGGCAGCGCCCTGCTCGGGGACACACCACGATTACCTGTCGCTCGGCCTCACCGCACCGCTCGCCCCGCGCCAGCCCCGGTACCACCCAACACGCGCCCGTTCCGCCC
>NW_009954185.1:7816599-7821315 GCF_000747805.2 Chaetura pelagica | reverse complement strand
ACTTCCCGGCCCGGCCCTGTCCTGCCAGCCCCGGGACGCCTTTGGGAGCAGCCCGCCCTGCCAGCCCCCACCGAACGCTTCTCTCGCCGCCCCATTGTTGTTTTCAAGTTTGGTTTGCTTTTCTGTGTGCATTTTTTTGTTTGTTGGTTGGTTGGTTTGTTGTTATTTTTTTGTTTTGTTTGGGGTTTGTTGTGTTTTCTTTGTAAAAAACAAACACCCCCCCCCCAAACCAGCACATTCTTCCCTCTCTCTCTCCGCACCCCCCGAGCTGGCCGCGGGCAGCAGGCAGCTCTAGGGCAGCAGCAGCGCGGCCACGCCAGTGTCAGGCTGGTCCCGCTGTTACTATCGCTCCCCCCTCCTTCCCCACCCCACAGTGGGGTTGTACCCCCACCCCACAGTGGGGTTGTGCCCCCACCCCACAGTGGGGTTGTACCCCCGCCCGGGTGTTGGGGGCAGCGCGGAGCTTCGCGTGTGCCCGGGTGGCGGGGTGGGAAAGTGCCCCGGGAGCTGGTGGGGTTTCACGAAAAGCCTCCTGGCAGCCAAGGGAACGTGCGGAGTTGGCGAGGAGAGCAGTGAAAAAGCTCCTCTCAGCTGGGCTGGCTCTGCGCTCGGACTTGGGAGAAGTTTGTGTTTCACTGGTGAGCTGCCACGGATCTTCATACAGCTTTAAATCAGCAGTCGAGTGCCTTACAAGGGGATGTCGCTTAAAGTAGCTGAGGAGTTTTTTATTCCAGTTCCCCTTTCCAGCAAAATTTCTTGTCTGTAGGCCACAATTGATAAGAAAACGTAGGAATGTGGTTTTTGTTTTGTTTTTTTTTTAAACGCTGTAAACGACTACAGTAAGTGTTTCTCTGTTTTCAGTCGCTCTGGGAGAAAGCACCTGTGGTGTTTGCATCATCATTTTGCTGTTTACTTGTGCTTTTTCACCGTAGGTGAGGGAAGAGGTTTGTTGCTAACAGCTTAATCAACCACGCTTTGAATTATAAAATTCATCAATGCTACTGTTTTTCCATGAAAGCTGGAGTAAAGGTGGTTTAGGTTGAAGTGACTGCTTAATCTCCAGTTGGTCAAGTACTGTGGAAAACAAAAATTTCCCTCTCCCCGTGACTTTTTTTTTTTTTTTCCCCCTATGCATCTGTTTGCCATATTGTATCCTGTTTGCAAAGATACAATTATACTTAATTTCAGTGGGTTGTGTAACGTTTTGTACTCCTATTGTGGCTGTTAAACCCCAATTCTCAAAACTTAAGTTAGGTCTGGAGCGCAGAGAAACTGCTTCCTGATTAGTTCCTTTTATTAAGTAATTATCCTACCTGTTCTTAATAAAACATTTGTTTGGCTCTTAACTTGCTGTTCAATCTCGTTCAAGTGATGGCACAGCAATAGCTGTCATATGCAATGTCATATAATATTGTCACTGTAATTTCTTCAAATTAATCTTGAAGTAGTGACGTATTTCTGCAAATTTTTGTGTACTTGATGATGCTCAATAAGCCACTTTGAAGAAACACTCAGTTTATGAACCATTCAGACTGTAATTTCTTTTCTCGTCTCTCATATTTGTCTCTTGCCAAGGACATTTGTATCCCAACACCGTTTTTGTTTCTTCTGTGTTCGTGGGTCTCCTGCTGTTTGATCACCTACCTGAAGTTGTAATCTTCTGTTTGTGACACGACAGTAGTTTTCCAACTTGGCTAAACTTAGGTGTTTCAGGAATGGCTAAATTCTGAAGAAACAAAAATGAAATTTTAATGCATACATCCTCCCTAATAAACAACATCTATGCAAGTAGAATTGGTTTGAATAAGATGTGTTGAGTTCAGAAGAGGTGTCAGCAGTTCCCTAATGAGGTAAAGGCAGTGCCAGCATGAGTATGACTAAGTTTATACAATAGAGGTGAAGCTATTTGATTTCTGCATTCAGTGTTGTGAAGGATGCCAAGCCAACAGTGCTGGAGACTGAAACTCAGAAATTGTGTTTATTTGTGGATTGCAGCATCTTCTCTGCTTGCACAACTATCCTCCCTCTTCTCATTGACTTAAAAAAAGCTGAAATGGACAGACGTTTACAACCACTGAACTGTCATCATTAGTTTGAGGAAGCTATAGTAGACTCTTCTACTGATCTGGACAGGAATGAAGGAATAAAGTAACCTAGAAGTGCAGTGCCCTGTAAACTAGTAAGGACATTAAGAAGTACCAGACTGTTACTAGCCAGAAATGGGCAAGGCACTTGTCTTTCAAAGTCATCCAAGGACTGTGATAAGCCAAATCCTACTGACGTTTTCAGGGCAGGTATTTGGATTCCTAAGTGGCATGAGGTTACTGTCATGGCAGCTTGCTGTGGAGGTTCTGTGGTTTGGCATTGTTTTTCATTGTTGTTTGTTTGCTGTTTTATTTTTGTTTGTTTGTTTGTGTTTTTATGGTTGTTTGTTTTTTGTTGGTGTTTTTTTCATATGGTGACTGAGGAAAGAAAGGGGTCTCTTTCCTGGAACCTCTTGACCCTCATCACAGTCTGGTCTCTCTTCTTTCTCAGACTTGGTTTGATTTGGGGGATTGGGCTTCTTTTCTGAGGGTCCACAGTGCTTGTTGAAGCTGCTCCCTGAGGGTATGTATGGAGGAGTCAGTTAGAGCTGCTTCATGGCTGCTTTGCTGTATTCTTCGTGACAGTTGTGAAACCAATCAGGATCTTGTTAGATAATTGGCAGTTGCAAAGGCAATAGTGGTGGCATCTCGTCTGTCAGGGAGCTACAGATAAGTGTGAAACTGAGGTTTCAACTTATTAATAAGTGATAAAGAAAGACTTCTTCCTCTGCAAACATTAGCAGCCTGCTTTTCTTCCAGAAATAACTCTCCAGTCAGCATGCAATTACTGTTTTGTTTTCATTTTAAGCCCTAGTCGTGCAAACAGTGCATAAAGCTCTTATTTGAATAGGAATCTTATACATGATGTTTGTGCAGATGTACTGAACGTTGCAGATCTCTGTGCTTAAGGTCAGTTAGTGAAGAAATGAAAATGCCTGGTTGGTAATGGGCATTTAAAAACTAATGCTTCCCTCTAATGTTGTTTTTTGGTTGTTGTTTTGTTGTTTTTTGTGTTTTTTTTGTTAAGTCTGTTGTTGTTGCTTAAATATAATTACTGTTTTAATTGGTTTTAATCTGTTGTTACTTGCTTTTGGTAAACAGATCAAGTTTTGTGTTGTGTTTTTTTTTTACAATTTCAGGTAGACTTGTTTGTGTGTAGTTCAACAGCTTAATGTTCAAGACATGCTATGCTGTGACTGGAGGGGTTAGCACTTAGTTTCCTAATAAGAGAATGGGACAAGGAATAGACTTTATATTTCTGAAGCACTCAGGTTGGAGATGAAGTGTGGAATTCCAGTTACATTTTTGCCTTCAGGCAAAGGATGTCCTCACCTAGGACTGTACAATGTGGTGGTATTGGTCATAGGCTGGACTTGATGATCTTAAAGGTCTTTTCCAGCCTTCATAATTCTGTGATTCTGTGATACTGAGGTTTTGACCATGAGACTTTGAAATACCTTTTTTTTTTTTTAATCATCGTAGTCTATTTCTTCATCCACACTTGAATCTACCGTATTCTAGTCATGTTTTTTCATTGCATGATTCCTCAGAAATTGGTGTGCCTTTGTCTACTGTGATTTCCAATGCATTTTTCCCTTTTATCTCTCTATGAAACAGTCTAAAATTAGTGTGATCTAAGGTGTTGCGAAATCCACCATTACATTAATAGTTTTTGCAATTGCATCTCTGTGATATAGTTCACTTATCATCAGATTGCTTTAGCTTTTCTTTGAAACTGAGAAAATTAGAACTTAAAAAGTGTGATGGAATTTTTTGCTATGTCTTAGAGGTAAGGTGAAGTAGCATTTTTGGCAAGGCGAACTGAAGATATGGGCAAGTTCTTGGTACATGGGTGAAGCTGTGTGTATCTGGCCAGAGGTGTATGCAGATTGTGTCCTACAGTGGGAGTTATATAAAGATATCCACATGAAAAACTTTGTGTTTCACACCAATACTGCTTAGAGGGGTATCAACCCTGTTCATGTTTCCTTTTTTTCCTAGTGAATTGATTACATCTGCATTCACAGAGTTCTAGTTAAAGAATTTGGCTAGAAGCTGTATCATGGCTAGAGGGTTGGTTTGGTTTTGTTTTGGTTTTTTTTTTTCAGGAGGATAGGTCAGGATCTGGAGCATAGGAACCTTTTAAATTCTCTGCCATTGGGAGCTGAAGAAATCTGATTCCTTTGGACATCTGTAATCCACCTTTATGATGATGTCACATCTCAAAAATGCCAGCTTCTGCTGTGGTGCACATAATATGGAATTTGCTTTTTAGTCAAAATGAAGTAAATATTTTATTTATTTATTTGTTTGTTTGTTTGTTTATTTATTTCTGAGGGAGTTGGGTAGGAGAAGAAAACAGGGACATCTCAGTTTCTGCTCTGTCACCATTCATCTCCTGGCAGTCAATCTGCAAACTTAAACACTGTATTCTTTGTCCCTGGCACATTTAACCTCATTAATTTCCTATGAAATGCTAAATACTTGGGTTGCTTTGCTGGTGCCTTCTTCAAAAGAGCCAGCTTCCTTGTACTGTAGGGAGGGGTACATGTCATTGTTGAGTGGCACCAGAAATGCAGTTGTTACTAAAGCTTTGTTGCATGCTCCTGCTTCTGGATGGGCCAGTGGCTCT
>NW_009954185.1:7768627-7816574 GCF_000747805.2 Chaetura pelagica | reverse complement strand
TGAAGAGCCTTCCTGCTTCAGCCAGCTCACCTGAGACAGATTTGGTTAGTAAAGTACACGTGGCTGGTGAAATTCTTTGCTGCCACCCACTTCTTCGATGGCACATGGGGGCTGTTCACAGTGGAAGGCAGTTGTTGCCTGTGAAGCAGGATTTGCCTTGGTGAGGAGTTTCCCACAGATAGACTTTTACCGGTAAGTAATTTGAGTTGCATAGAAAGACATGGGGAGGTGCAACTATCTTGCAGAGTTCGGGGATGGTCTGTTAACATGCATATAAAGCAGTTGTTGTTGTTCACTTAGAAGTTGAGAGCTTGAATTCAACTTAAACATTATGGCTCACCAAGGGTGACTGTTGGTATGTGCACATGAGGGTTAGGATGAGCATCTGGTGAATGCTACCAGTTTTTCTGTGCCAAGCACTTTGCAGTGGTGGTTCTTCTAGAGGGTAATTGCAATTCAGTGGAAGAAATAAAGTATTTATTAATAACCCTTATTTTTTTCAACTTATATCTCTCTAGTATAGTTTCAGAGCATATACTACTTGCAGAGTTACAGAATACACAGTGCTCTAAACAAGGAAGCTGTGTAATTTTTTTTTTGTGGCAATTGTCCAAGTCTTGGTAGGGGAAAGCATTGCATCTGTAATGAATTGTACATAATGCTGGGTATTGACACCCTAAATATTAAGTAATTTATTCCTATTTATGTATTTGGCAGGCAAGCTGATATAGAGAGCCTTCATTAAGCTCTCTAGATATTCTTGCAGTTTATAAGTGTTTATAGCTAGAGAGTCACAATGAGAACAAGCTCGATATTTGCTCCATGTGGACAGAATTTGGTATGAACGCAGTGCTGGTCTCCTTTTCAACACGGTCTCTTTTTCAGCATACTCTCCTCTGAAACAGTTATGAAAACAGAGTGGGTTTTTTGTCTCCTTGTGATTATCTTGCTACAGACCTTTTATATTTCAATGTAGTTGGCACAGTCCCTCATAAATTCTGAAATGGAGTCAAGCCTTCCAGTCTGTGAATAGAATGGGAATACTGTAATGCCTTTTTCCATTTGATTTATAATACATTTTTAAGAGCATAGCATTTGAAGAATAGGTTAAAAGAAGCAATGGTTTAGTTAGTAATACTTTGTTTCCTTTGCAAAATGTTATAAACTATTTGTAGAAAGAAGCATGTCAGTTTAAAAGATGGAGTGCTTTTTGAGCTTCATTAATTACATGGAGAAAACAATAAGGAAATGTTTTTAATATAAACAGACATGGAAAATGGCAACATTCGTATAGGTTTTTTTAGTATCTTATTACAGGATCACATTACCTAAATAGAATTACTCCCTCATGATATAATCATTGTGGCAGAAATGGGATTATAGTTTTAATTCTGTTTATGAGGGCCATGTGTGAGCTCTTGATGTCAGATTTGAAAAGTAATCATATTTGAGACAGAAAATCTTAATCAACTAGCTATATAATTTTGCTTAACCAAAAATAGTTTGTTTTCATTCTCCATGACACTGAAATGTAATTTTCTCCTTTATATTTTTCCTCTTACTCTTCCCTCCTTCATCTGTTCCCAGAGGAAAAACATAGTTTGTATGTTTTTGAGGTGGTTTTGTTTGGTTTGTAAACTGTTTATGCCTCCAGAACTCCTCAGTCACAAGCATTCTCCTCTCTCTGTTGTCAGAGTTCAGGCTTCTAGAAGTTGGCTGATGTGTTTACTTGAATTCTGCAAGTTTAAGGGTGTGTGGAAGGTAATAGAAACGTATAGAATTTTAGACATTTTTTTTCTTTGTTGTTCTGTCAAAGCAGTGAATAAAACTCTTGCTCGTACGCACAGTATTAGTGTTAATTAAAATGTTAACACTTTGAAAATCCAAGAATCCTCTTGTCCACACATGGATTAATAGAGTAGGAATATTAAGAATAATAGAAGAGTAGGAATTTGTAAGCCTTGCGATTCTTATGTCGATTTCGAAACAGCACATGTTCTAGTAACTTAGAAGCTTAACAGAGGTTCAACAGTTAGCCTTACTCTGTAGGTGATGGTAAAAATTAATCAGTAAAACATTCCCAGGTTGGGTGTTTTTGTGTTTATGAGTTTGTTTGTTTTTCTTTTGGGTTACTAGAAATTAGTCCTATTCAATATGAAAAAGACAAGTTCATTCACCTTTTTCAAGGATTCTTGCATATGTGTATATGTTTTTTTAGCGTGTGTTTGTTTGGTGTGTGTGGGATTTTTTTTCTCTCATGTCACTACATCTGTTGAATATTTTAAATTAATAGTACTGGATTGTGAGCGGTTTTGAGAGTTAAAAAAAAATAAATCACATAGGTTCAACTGTGTTCCCAAAATAAAATGTGCAATAATTTTCAAAATTCTTGAAGTATGTGCATATCTTTCCTCACCCTTTAAAATTGTTTATTTGGACTGGAATTGTTATATTTTGTATCTTGTAGTAAAGTTAATAGTCTTAAGAATTTGACTGTTTAAAGTGTAATTTTGGTTTGAGAACTTTTTTTCCTTTGGTAGAAAGTTGTTGTGAATATTGTCTTACAATTTTCTTATAAATGTATCTTCTAGCTCAGTATGAATCCTTCATATTTTTGCAAAATTGTTGATACTGTCTTGTCTAGAAGAAAATATTTAACTTGCATGAGAAACAAAATCTGCAAAATTGTTTTACTAGTTGGAGGTATGACTTATTTTATTCTTAGTATTTGTTGTCATGGGTGGACTGACAAAGATGCCTTTCACTAAGCCTGGTCTGGAAAGCTTGCCACAAAGAAATCATTGGATAGCTGATATGTTCTTTGTGGAAGAATTGTAGAGAAGAGGGGATGAAAATATGATAAGCCTTTGAGGCAGTACTGCTGCTCCCCTGACCCCCTCTATCACACTATTATGTCCCAGTTGAGGGCTGTCTCTTGTGATGTACTTGTCAGTGCTGTCAGCTTCCTCTGTTTTATGGGTCATTTTATCCTCCAGTTGGGGTCTTTTTTCCGATAAATTCTGTGTTCATGCTTTACAGCAACTTCCTCCTAGTGCTCCAAAAATCTAAACAAACAAAAAACTCCAGCCACAAACCAATAAATAAGTTAAAAAGTTGATTTGTTTTTTTTTAATTGAAGAAATATTTTTTTTAGTACTAAGCATGCCAGCTCAGACAAATTGCCAAAAGTCATCTAAGGATAGCTCAGACTCTGTGAACTTCTTGTCAATGTGGAAAAAAGTTTGATTTAAAGGTAAATCAGTGTGCTGCTGCTCAGGGTGAACTTTTTTTTTTGGTCCATGTGGAACTATTAGCAAATGGGACCCCTTGGTTGGGGCTATTCCCACACAATGTCTGCCAGTATAACTAGGGTCCTCCAGCCATGGAGGCAAGTGGTAATTGAGGACAAGCACTCCCAAGCCCCTCTGGACTGGATGTGCACCCCCAAACACATGTACTGTCCAGGCTGGAGCAGCTCATGAACTCCAGACTACCAACAAATTTGGAGCATTTCCATCTCAATATGCCAGAGTATACAAGGTGGATCTTGCAGCCTTTAGCCTTCCTAGGCTCTGGGAAACCTGTCACTTCATCACAACATTGTATCTTAATGCTCTAATGCAGGGGAGGGGCTTAAGCAATGCACAGTCTTTCAACAGCTTCATGAAGGATTTGATTTTTTCGCTGTTAGAAGCTCTGTAGGAAATGATGACACCAGAAGGTGTGAAGGGTAGTGTTTTGTTTCAGTGTGATCAGGTCATCTTATCTGTCATCATATGGTTTCAAGTTTGGATTGCAAAATATCATCCCTATTCAGATGTGGGACTCTAATTGGTGCAGTACAGCAAAACAGGATTTCTTTTTCTGCTTGAGCAAAGGTGTGTGCTTGGGAGAACTGTCAGAAACATACCTTGCAGACAGAAGATGCTTTGCAGCAGTCTACATGCATACTAACTTTTTAATTAAACAGATTGTGTTGATTTAAGCATGGGTGTTTCCAGTAGAACTAGGGAAGTATTGCCAATGTGAGTGGAACTGGTATGACTTCATCTGCAGCTCTGAGTGTTGTTCTGACAACTGTTTTAGAAACTGAGAGAGTGTTGAAGGTAGGTTATGGGGACACCTGTGGAAATGGGAAGTGTAATGTTGAGATTCTGCAGACATTAATATGGATCATGATAGTGCTTGGTCACACATTCCTTTAAGTCTTCCTGCTTTCCAGAGTCTGCTGCTGGCCCAGGAATGTGTGCTGTGCTGCTGTTATGTCATCTTTATTTCCTTGCCGCTTTGTGGCTCGCTCTTGTAGGCAACAGGGTAACAGAAGAAGGTATGGCAATACAGCTGCAAGCAGATGCCTGACCAGGGAGTAAGTAAGAAGAGGTTTTTTCCCTTTTTTTTTAAGCAGCCTAAATAGTGTCTTACTGCCTTTGTACCAGCTAGTCCTGCAGAATGTTTCAGTCTCCAAAGTTCCTGTCTGGCCAAAAGTCTGCAAAACTTAACAGTAGATGCTTGGTGCAGAATCCAAGTGCTGTTTTTGCTGCTTGGTGTCTTTGCTTTTGCACTGATGTTGTTATTCATTTCATTCACTGGCAAGCCTGAATGTTCCCATGACCTTTTGAGTTACCATCTGAACAGCCGATGTATGGCTTTAACATGTGGAATACACTTTAGGTTAGCTGACAAGAGGAGAAAAAGATCCTTTCTGACAAGCTTAGGCTGCCTTATGTATGTTTACTAGAGTCCTGATCGCCTCCTGTGCTGCAAAGTGTATTTGTGAGAACAAGGAAGTTCAGAGGGAAGTGAGCTCTCTGTTCACAGTGAAGGTGGAATTTGAGCTACTGATAAGTCAGTTAATTAGTATTCTTAAAAAAAAAATAAAAATAGGGTGGAATTCTGTGGAATAAATTAGGAAAGGTGATGTGATGAAGCACTGGGTTCAGAATCCTGGCCTGCTGCTTGCTATGCTGAAACTCTTTTGTGTTTCCAATGATTTTTTGGTTTGAAAACAAACTATCTCTGTATCAGTTTCTTGAGACTAGTCCCTTGCTTTTTGGGGAAGTTGATTTGCAGCTGCCCATCTCTTCTGATTTGATACAAATCTACCAGGCTTTCATTCCCAGTTGTGCCTCAGACTTTTCCTTTCTTGCTCCCACAAACTGAGCAGCAAAACTCAAACATTCACATATAGCAAATATACAGAGTTCCTTATAATTATAGCTATGATGAAGAAATTTGAAACCTGAGGAGTGAAGAAAGAGTTCTCACAACTGAAGTTGCCAGAACCCTTGAGTCCATAGAGAGTTTTTCTTATGTTCTTGTGTTGGCTCTCTGTGGGACATATTGGTAATGGGGAGAGTTGTCTTGCAATACAAGGAGTTTCGTGTGTAGAATGGTTTTGAGGAGGTTGCAATTAATGCTCTTTGTTGGTTATCTATACCCATTTATCTGCTTTTTCTTGTGGGCTGAATGTGGGTGGATGTCATTTCGTCAAAGCATCTGGCAAATCCTTCATGCTTACTGTGCTTCATCTAGGACCATGTGTTTGCCTGGCATATCTCATCACTGTATCTTCTCTTTTCCAGTCCTCAAGTTTGCCATCCTTGTGACAGTGTGTTTGGCAGTATCAATTCAGCTTTAGGTGCTCAGAATTCCTCAGCAAGACTTTTAAAAGGTGGGGAGTTTTCTCTTCCCACCTCAAAGTCATACTCTTCCAGTGTAACAATCCATGGGTTTCTTGCCAGTGGATAATATCCTGCATGGGTATTTCTTCCTTCAATGTGAGTGGTTTCCCAGTATTACCTGCTGGGCCACATTGGGATTCTGGGGCAGGTTGCCACAGTTTATAGTGGCCACCTCTAGTCTGGCAAGTCCTGTTTCTAAATTGGAGGTTCATAAGCAACTGGTGCAACTAATTTGCCAAAGCTAATGCAGTCCTCCCTTTCCCTAGTATGCTAGTACTTGTTTTTATCTGATTTCATTCTCTACTGGTTCTGGACGATGGCTGGCTACAAACTACTTTTTGGCAGGTGGGGGGAGAGCATGGTAACCTTCTGCTGGTTTAGCTCCCTGCATTGTCTTTCTCTGGTATGGGACAAGTGCTAGTACCAGTTCAAAAGAGAGGTGGGGAACTGACAGCTGAGAGTGAAGCTAAGGAGAAAGATGTGGCTGTAGTTGCGTTTTGAGCAGCTACAGCTGGCTGCCAGTGGAAGGGGGGAGAGCTGCTCCCCCTTCCAGCTCCCTGCTGCTTGCCTTATGTTAGTTTTGGAGTTTGTTGGACCACTTCATGAGTCAATTCAACTCGCTAACCCAGTCAAACCTTTCACTGACGTAATGATTTGAATCAGCTTGGGGAGGGGCCCTTAACTAAGTGATGGGGTAGAACAGCATTGCTCAGGGTTGGGAGTGAGAAAAAAGAGTTTGGGGAAAATGAGACGAGGCTAATTGCTTTAACCAGCAATTTAATTCCACGTCAATGAAGGAGGATGAATATGTTGAAGGTAACACTGACCTTGTGGCATCCAGAGGTGTCATGGATCATTGAAAGTGGAAAGGGAGCAAGCAGGAACTTGTGAAAAAGGCCTCTGGACTAGTTGAAGAGAACTTTTGGTATCTTAAAGTAGTCATTTAAATAATAAAAAAATAATAATTAGAAAACAATTTTTTTTTTTCTGGTACAGCAAAAAGATGTTGGTTCATCACTTTTCAACCTGTGGGTTGCAGCATTTTGTAAGCTAGTATCAGATGCTTACAAATCAGATGTACAATGCAAGAATTCAGTAAACAAGTGTTAAGAGAAACAAGATTTAAGGATCTTGGGGATTAGCAACTTTCAGTATGCTAGGGAGAGAAAAAAGAGCTGTAGCCAAGAGAAATATTTGGTACAAGAACTGAAGTTCAGTGGTGAGATAGATTTCTAGTTGTAAAGGTAGGGCAAAACAGGCAATGGCTGAATTTTAATACTGAATGTGGTACATTTAGGGAAGGTGTTATGTGAATATTGGAGATAAGAAGAAGCTAGGCTCAGTGACACAGTATTGGCAGGAGTTTCTTATTATTTAATTTGGTTTTTTGTTGCAGTTCAGATGTGTTAAACTTCAGTTTTTGTAACTTTTGTGTTGTCTAAGCAAATGTTTGTTTCTGCCAGTGGATATAAAAAAGCTTATTTTATAATTAAGCACAGTTTTTAATCTGTATTGGGTACTTCAGTTAGAAGAATAATCAACATTTAGATGTCTCAGATGATAGAAGCCATGGTAATATTAGTAATGTTTCAGTTGTTGATTTGCAAATGGGTGTTTTTTCTTTAATTTTAAAAAGGTGTACTTCTCTCCAGTGTATATAGTTTGTTACAGTTAAAATATGTAATTTTGTTATTTCTCTAGAAAGGGGAATAGAAACATACATAAAGAGATCAGCTTTACTACTTAAAAAAATCTGAGTTGTATCTTTTAGCCCTGCTGTAATTTAAGCTGTGAAATAGTTGCTTAGCTTGGAAAGGAATTTCTCTTGGACTTCTTCCTGTAGACTATTAGTATAGTTCATAGCTGCATTATTCAAGAAAGCCATCTTTTCAATGTCCTGTGCTTGTTTTAAAGTGACTTATATGGGGCAGGAGGGGATCTTCTGCCACTATTTTCCTTTTAGCATTGCTGTTTGAGTCAAGTAAATGGTAAAGATGATACTAAGTACCAATCCTGCAAACTTTAGTAATTGTGTTTTATATGATGTTGAAGCCTTCATGTTTTATGGGAAGGGTTGGAGGGGATGGGAGAACAACCTGGTTTTTATTATTTTGGGGATGCATGTTTCATTCCTGAGTGTTGCAACAAGTTGGAAAGGTTAATATCCTTATCTGCCAGCCCTGTGGAATGTGTTACAAGTTGTGTCTTTGAATCAATCTGCATGAAACTAAAAATCCTAAGTATAGTTGTGTTTCTTCTGAGCCCTCATTCAAATAACTTGTATCTTTCATGAAAATAATGTTTTCTCCAGTCCTTCGTCAGCCAGTCTTGAGCTCCAGCAAGGAGTGAATAACCTATGCAGGGTGTTGTGTCAGGCTCTGCAGTGCCTTCAGGCCTCAGTGATTACACTTGGCATGCCTGGTGTTCCAGTTCAGTGCATGCTGTGTGCATGGGTCCTTTTGCTCCGTGTTGCACATAATAGAACCTGTACTAATTTTTGCGTGGATTTTACCTTTTCTCAAATGCTGGGCGTGCTGTCTTTGTCTTACTAGAGAGAGCTCTGCCAGTTAGCTGCACACTTTCCTATTGTGCACTAGATGACATTGAGCTGGCTATTAACTAGATTTTTCAGATTACAGCTGTATGCAGGCTTTAAAAAATAGAGGGGTCTATCACATACCTAGTTTTTACCACTTTCAGTTGTTTTAATACTTTTTTTCTGAAAAATGCCATAATCATAAGCAATCTGCACTTCAAGAAACTGCTGTAATTAATTTAAAATCTTTAGGGAATGGGAAGGAAGGTGAAGTAAGGCAACAAACCTACTTAATACAGGGATTCTGCTTTCTAATTTAAAGAAATTACCCCTTTTCCATGGAATTACAATCCCTAAACTGAATGTTTTGCTTCCCAGTAAAAATATCCTTTCTGGATGGGGAAATACAAATTTAGCATTATTAAAAGCAACGAAACTTCCCTCCCTTCTCCATTTTTGTAACTTTCTATCTAAAGTGTGTTTTAAATCAATTTATATTCAGTGTTTCTAAAATTAGGATGGCAGTCTACATTTAGGGGTTTTTGTGGGTTTTTTGTAATTATTTTTTAAAAAGGAAGAAAATAAGTAAAAAGCCTCCTAACATACATAGCAGAACTTGTTTATTTGAAGGCGGATTAAGGAACTTCTTATGTCCTTCAGCCTTTACCAGTATGCATGTGGCAGTGTCTTTGTTAAGTAGTTTTGTGGTAGTGAGGGGAGTAAACTGATCTTGGAAACTAGTTTTTTAATTTTCTGAAGTGTGTGTTAGTATTTCTGATTTTGGGGTGAGTTTCTTATATCAGGAACTGGATCTTGGCAACGCGCACTTGATGTTATTCAACCATGCACATCTTTGGTTCTATAAATGTAAGTCTTTTGTTTAAGACATATATCCTAGTAGATGTTTAAAGTGCCCACCTATGCAGATGAATAAATCTGCAAGATTTTTGTTAAATTTGTGTGGTGACAGGTAGAGGAGGATTTAGGATTCCAATCATAGTATGTATCTAAATGCTGCTGAGCAGCTCTGTTGCTACGATGCCTGAGCAAACTCAGGGAAAGGTAGAAATGTGTTCTGATAGTGGATTTAAAAGAATGTGATTGTCTGCTTTATACAATTATATTTTTTTAACTTTAAGTAGGAATGAGGTGGGAATTTTCATCATGCTATATATAGCTTGTTGTTAAAGACACTTAAACAGCCGTATCACATTTGAGAAACTCTGTTTTCATGGTTACTACTTTTCATTAGCCAGCTTGGGTGTTCTATACGAAAAATATACAGACTGTGCAAACCAAAAGAGTAAGTAATAAAGCATATAAAATAAAGGCTTTGTATTGGACAACTAAACAGTGATAGAACTGAGTTAGAAAGAACTCAGTGTTGTCTGTCCCTGTAGATTTATATTTCTCCTTAGCTCCCCATGCCAACATCAACACTCTAAAACAACACTCATCTCATGTTGTGCAAATAATTTTGTTTGTATATATTATATGTAAAATGTCTGAAATATGTAATTTTGAACACACAGATGGCTTTGATACCTTGACATGAATGATGTTTTTATGGCAGTGTGGTGTGTATTACTAAATTCTAGCAAATAAACCCCAAACTTGAATCTTTACTTAGGTGGGCTTTACCCTTGTATTTCAGATTCTTATTTAAGCATCCTTCTCTACAGAAGTGTCATTCAAGCACTTAAAGCCTCAATTTTCTTTGTTCTCTGCCTACTTCTTTAACCTTATTTTGAAAATGCACAGCCCAGAGTAATGACCTACCCATCACAAAGTTGCCATCTTGAGTTATAGCACTGTTGAAAGGCTTAGAGTTGGTGCTTTTTTGTCCAACTTAAAATTGTCCCCCCACCTTTTAAAATGTTTTAAACAAATTTTTAAATTACTGTTTGTGGCCTGATGTACCATCATAGTGCAAGTGTTAATGAATCTGTCTGCCCCCCCCCTTATTTCTCCCATGTAAAGCTGCCCCGCTGTTGCTGTACGCGAACCGACGTGATCTGCGACTGGTGGATGCTGCGAATGGGAAGGAGAACGCCACAGTGATCGTGGGTGGCTTGGAGGACGCAGCAGCAGTGGACTTCGTGTTTTTGAAGGGGTTGATATACTGGAGTGATGTAAGCGAAGAAGCTATTAAACGAACAGAATTCAATAAATCTGGGAGTGTACAAAATGTGGTCATTTCTGGACTTCTGTCACCTGATGGGCTGGCATGTGACTGGCTGGGAGAGAAATTGTACTGGACAGATTCTGAAACAAATCGGATTGAAGTTTCTAATTTAGATGGATCACTGAGAAAGGTTTTGTTTTGGCAAGAATTGGATCAACCCAGAGCAATTGCCTTAGATCCCGCAAGAGGGTAAGTCTTCTTTAAAACAAAATAACTACACATATTAAAATTGTTTGTTGAATGTTTTTAAGTGACTGATCTACTGTTAATAAGTTATCCTAAGCCATTTTGCATTATTTGCTTCTCTTTGTATTAGAGTGAGTGGAAAACTATTTGCACTTTTAGAAAAACTGGGAAACATCAGACATTTTTTAAAAGTACTAGAAACTTATTTTGGTGGTAGTGCAGAAGAAATGGAGAAGTTGTAAAGTAAAATCCAATATAATCTGCTTGAAAGGCCATCAGCTGCCTGTGTGTTGGCTTATGCCTCTGCAGGGTTAAGTTGTGGAATTTTTCGTACCTTTTTTGTTGTTTATATTTATGCTTTATTGAAACAGCAGAAGAAATGGAAGAAATCAATATACTGTGTTAATAACAACTTGAGACATATTTCAACACTTTAACCAGAAAATGTACAGAAGAGTTCCTCTCCCCACCTCCCAGGTGGCTTTTTAAAAGTCCTGTGTTTTGGCCTAGCCCATCCTAGAACAAGTCTAATTGTTCTCAGCTCTCATTTCAGTCCCTGGATGTGACTTGCAGTATAATCTTTTTGTTCTGTTCTTGGACAAAGCTATAGTTGCCAGAAATGCTAAATTCAGTGGTGGTTTTGGTGATGTTATGTAAATGGATAGCTTGAGGTTACCCTGTAGGTAGTCATCTGTGATAAAGCAACTGGTCTCTTGAAGTGAAAGGCTGATGGAATATTCCTGATGCTGTGTAAACTTTTAATAGTTTTTAAAAATCTGTAGTCTAGATCTTATTTATACTATCCTTTTTTTTTCCTGAACAAGCAAACAAATTATTTTACTGCCATTTCAAGTATTTTATTCAGTCAACTTTTTTTGGGAAAAAATCAATGGATTTTTTTCTTAGGAAAGATGAGGGCTGCAGCTGCTCTATGTTAGAATTTGTTGAACTTGCATGATCGAGTCTTTTCCTCCAAAAGAAGAAACTTTGTAAAACATTGCTTATTTTATGAGCTTTATAGAAATACTGTATCTTGAATATTTTATTCCATGATTTTAATAGGTCTTTGATAATATGGAAAGATGTAACAGGAAAAAATGGAAAGAAAGCAGGAAAGATATTTCTTTTACTTCCAGCTTTGGAAATCCGAGAAGGATGGATTTATGCTTTTCCCCATTTCTTTACAATGTATAACTTGGCACCAATGATAGCATTAGTTTTATTTTATTAGATTCTAAAATTATTTAGGTATGCAAGAAAAGATGTAACACGAATGCACCTTCCGCATACCATCTGAAAACTTAAGGACAAAAGGGAGGAAAAGCAGAGTCAAAGTCTTTTTCATTTGGCATGTAGGAGAGAGACAGGGATTCTCATTAGGAATAACACACTTGTCAAGCTAGTTGTTCTTTTTTTAGAAGGCTATTTTTATTTTCCAAATGTGTGCAGTAACATGCTCAGGGATCAAAACTAGGTGATTGTGTACTTTTGCACTCTTTCGTAATGCTTTGCGCAAAGAGGAAACTACCAGAAGAAAAATGAAATAGATCAAAGGTAAAGTGAACTCATAACTTTTTCCATAGTGATGATCTGTTGAAGTAGTAGGAGTGAATTTGTCTGTATGCCTACGTTTAAAACAAAGCAAGTGGAACAAAAAACTCTTTAACACCAAACCTCCTTCCCCAACAAACAAAAAAACCCAAACAAAACAAAGAAAAACCTACAACTATAGTTGAAGGATAAAATCTTTTTCCTTCTAAGTCTTTGTGGAGTTCACTTTCTGTTGTTACATGAAGGGTATGTTTTAGGAAGTTAATATAGTAACTTTCTGTCTTGCAGAAATTGCAAAATTGCAGTTCTCTGATGCAGTTCTATGGCAGAAAACCTCTTAGCTTTTAATGAAACTGTTTACATTTCTGAACTTCCTCCAAAGCTTGAAACATAGGTGGAAGGGTGCATCAGCACAGGGATAGAAATAAGAAATAAGTAAAATCCCCAAACTGTTCCTGTATGCATGCTTCTTTCACTAATATTCACATTTTTTCAGCCCTGTAAATGTCTTTTGGTTTCACAATGTTGCCTGGCAGACAGTGGCAGAAATAAGCTATAAAAGGATCTCAGAACAGTTAATACAATCTGAAACTTGGAAAAGCAAAACCATTCTCATTTTCCTGCAGTCTGATCCATCTCCTGTTATGCTCAGTTGATGGTTATTTCAGATGCAGTTTTATAAACTCTTGCAATTAATGAAAAGAAATTATTTAGCAAGAAAACTTACAGTGAGGTCATAATTTAGTTTGTCATTCAAGTTTCTTTGTAGTTAATCTAAAGTAGGTTACAAGAAGTATATCACAATCAAGTTGATATGAGTACCAAACTATTGTCTGTTCTGTGCTTGTGTGTATATGTATATTTTTATATGTATCTTACTGGAAATGTGAGAATGCCTACTTTGAAATGAAACGTTAAGAACAGTATAAGCTAGCGCATATGCAGTAAGGAATAATGCATTTTCTTGGCAGTGTCCCATGTAGAAAAAACTAAATTTTCCATCAAGACTCTGGTCTTTTTTGCAACCTGTCTGTTGTAAGATACTAGTTGGTCATTCTCTGAAGGTCACTATGCAGTGTTGTTTTGATAGTTCAAAGGAATATGATTGGACTCTTTCAGAACATGTTATAGCAACAGTAGTAGTAATTAAAGAATAACTGGTTGGGGTAGCCTTTGCTACCACTGCCCAAACTATCTGTTAATTGTGTGTGAGGTTATATGTATAATTGAAATACTGGAGTAGAAGTTAGACTTGGTTCCTTTGTTTGTTATCAATAATGAGAAATGCAATACTTGTACAAACGGAAAATATTTCTTAGTTGGTAACTGAGACACAGCAGCTAAGTCGAATTTTTTCTCTGGTATTTTTGTCTAGGAAGCCTCAGGAATCTATAAAGTGTCTAGACTCATCTTACTTGCCATGTTCTATGAGGAGGTTTGAGCTTCTCATTTTTCTCATCCATACAGTTGTCTTGATACTCAAGGAAATATTATATGTATACCAGGAGAGAGGATCAGGGACCTCAGATGAAGAGAAGGAGAATGGGGTGCTTGTTCAGCATTCTTTTGAAGTGAGCCAGAGGGTTTCAGGGCAGTTTCAGGAAGGCTTCCGGATCCTAGTCATCTTTTCTGAAACTGTTTATTTCTGACCTTTGTTAAACATGAGACCCTCTTAATAAGATGAGCAGATAGGAATAGCACATAGTCTGGCACTGTAATCTTGACTTCTTTGCTGGGGAAGGCCCAGGTGTTAGACCATCAAGTGCAGGGGAACACCAGATTTAGGAACCCCTCACATGAAAGTAAGGAAAGTAGAAAAGAGGTTTTTCTGCTATAGCACTTGAGATGGGGAAAGAAAATGGCATATCTTTTCAGATTCGTGAGCCAGTACTGCTTGAAAATGCAGTATTGTGTATTTGCACTGCCATTTTCCAATCTTTTGTGCTCAAGGAAAAGACTTCATTATCATCATTACAGTTCCCCAAAAAGTACCCTTTAGACAGCTTGATCAGCTTTCTTCATAAGAAGCACTATCAAAATGAACTGGCTTTTCTCACTTTTAGATGTATTGCTCACCACAAAGGGAATTTAAGGGCTTCCTAGAAGTGCTGACAAATTGCTTACTTTTTGGACATGTTTTAAATCAAGGGATTCTATAGAAATACCTTAATTGTAAAGTTCTTGTAAAGCTTTTGGGTTGTAAAGGTTTTAAGTTAGTGAATGGAATTAGAGTTCAAAGAACTATAACACTTTTTATGACACCTGAAGCTGATTTCTGGATGAAGTGCTTTGCATGCTGAAGAAGATCTTCAGATTTAATGTATACCCCTCCCCAGCAGACTCTTACCTTATTCTTCTCATGCAAAACTTTTCTTTCTTTATAGACCTACTACTTTTGTGTCTTTGAAAGTTGGAAATATGTGTCTGAGCATGTCAAGCACAAGAACAATTGTAGTACGAGCCTTATATCTGTATATCATAACAAAAGATTCATGGGAACTGGTAGTATTTGTTGCTGAGTATACTACAGCAAAAGGAAAATGAACAGTTCTACTAGCAGTTATGTTATCTTTGATTTGGTGAAAAAAATATTTAAAATTAAAAATGTCGTAATTTCTTTGTAAATTTACCTAAAAGTAAAGGAGTTTTTGTTTGCATGTAAGTTACTATTATATAAAGTGGAACCTTAGATCATAGAATTATCAAACCATCAAGATTGGAAAAGACCTTCAAGATCATCAAGTCCAACCGTCCACCCTACAACCCCTGACCACTAGACCGTCTCATGAAACAGCACATCCACCTGTTTTTGGAACACCTCCTAAAATAATGCAAATAACAAAAGGCTTTGCTTCAGAATTTCTTGCTTAATGTCACCTCTGACCAATTTGCTTCTGGCTGAAAATCCTTCTGCTGCTTCTCTGATGATAGCAGATTAGTACACTCAGCTAATTGCTTGCTGTATAGCCTGGTTTGTTCAGTAGGACGTTAATTTCGAGTTCTTATAGGTGACTTATATTCAAGTGTTAAGCTGATACAGAATCTGCAAGCTGCTGTGGTGTTAGCACATAGTTTTATAAAGTGTATTTAATCTTTCCTCACCTAAAGAGGCTCTGTTGATCAGAAGATGCTCTTTATTGCAAAATACATCACTACATTCTGGTAGCAGCTAGAATAAACAACCCCAAAGATACTTTGTTGTGTGACTTAAAGATAATGATGCTAGCACAGATTACAATAGTATTGCACAGGTTGTCCTGATGACACTACAGCAATAGGAGCCTGTCTTGGCTCTTGAGCTGCAGGTAGCTTTTGGAAGTTTTAAAATGCAGCACCAGTGTCTCTGGAAGCTGGATAAACCTAGCAGGGGGACTATTAAGTGACCTGAATCTCTAGGCATGGGAGACTACAAATCAGAGAAGATTGCCTAGGCCAGGATTATACTGCATGATTCAAAATCCAACAGCATGCAAAGCAGGGCTTCACCCTGCAAGAGGCTAGCACGGCATCTGAAATGTCCTTACCACCTTCTGGCCCAGAACTACTATAACTCCCTCTGCTTCTGAAGTTGATGTTTGGGGTTTGGCTCATGGTCCTGTGAAGAACTTTGTGGCTTCTGGGATCAAGATCAGATACTATTCACTTACTGCAAAAGCACAGAATATTAACTCTAGGATTTTTTTTGTTTTGTTTTAATCTCATTGACAGCCTCTTCATTTTGAAAGGTTCTTACAAAATTTTGCAAGATTTGTTTTGAGATTTGTAATGTATAGTTCAAGTGATGCTGATTTCCAGTCTAATGATAGAATATTTCCATGTGGCTAGATGCTAAAATTGTAAAGGTGTTATTTTATTGCACAGCTCAAAATCTTAATTTCTTCTCTCTTTTCACCTCACCTGAAGGAGGAGGTGAAGGAAGGTAACCAGAAACGCACGTATTTAAAACAGAGTGAAGGCTTGGAGAGGTGTAAATCTTGCTATGCTGGTTTTAGGTGTTACTGCCATTGACTGCCTATCCTTACCCAGAGGTTGCCAGGAACTCAGAGGAACGTATTCACTAATGTATTTTCTTTAATTTTCAAGTGTTTTACCTAGTTTTCACTTTGTGGAAGGAGATGGGAGACATTTGGCTTGTTCGAAATCGAAGTCGAGTGCACAGAATTGATATGTGAAGGGCAAACATTTTTCTTATAAACTCAGATATCTTTAAATGTTAGATACTTTCAGCTGTAGGCAAGTTTGAAAATAGCCTTTCGTTCCTACTTTCTTGGTTGAGTGCTTGGGCTAGAAAACAAGACTGCAGACTGAATCAGTTGAGGGCTGTGCTTTCCCTTCTGCCAACTTTACTATGAATAAAGTAGTAGCATCTTGAAACACTGCAGAGTTTGTCAAAACACCAAGTTAATTGGCCTTTTTTCAATTCGAGTCTTCTTTTTCAGACTTGTTCTGGTGCGACATATGAATTAGGTATGTTAAACAGTAGTCTGTTGACTAGGTGACATTGAAGAGAATGATATGGCCTGTACCTTAACATTTACCTGAGTGCTGCAGTGATAATTATTAAAATTATTAAATTGTATGCAATTTGCTGTAAAGTATCAATGTACACTTCAGATATTTGCATGCAGTGTTTTTTTAATAAGTTGGAACTAAGTATTTAAACCGAGGTAGTAATTTTTTGTCTCTGTGAATAACCTCTGTTGATGAGTCTCTGGGCATTTTTCTGTTTATCTGCATTTTCAGTCCCTGCAATTATAACTTAGCATCTAAGTCTAGACTATGAAGACCTGTTGCATTTAAAAAAAAAAATTAATTGTGAACGAACAAGTTTTCTCTGACAACATTTTGAATTAAGGTTTATGCTGAGTGAACACAAGGAAAACGATTTTTAAAATCCTGATTTTAGACTTCAGGTAAAAATTACTAGCTAGATGTTAATTAAAAAACGCTTGTTCATGCACTTTTAAAAATTAAAATAATTCTAAACCAACTTTTAATAACTATTAACAGGAACTCAAAGGGGCCATATTAATTTACAACAGAGAGGTATAATCTGATATATTGTTCATTCTGCATTCTTGCTTGACAAGTTCAAAGTAGCATTGCCTTAAGGAAGCAGAGTGGCTTAAAAGGAACATCCATACTTTTCCTGGGGAAGGGGCCAGACTAAAAAGTCCCAAAAAATAATCCTTCTCTCTCCCCAGACATAACTTACATAACTTGACACTGTGTCAGGAAAGAAATACTTCAGGATCCATAACATCTAATAAGACCTGTAGGAGAGAGTTTGATAGTTGACTAAAAACATTGCAGCTAACTCAGCTGAATAGTTGCAACTTGCTGTGATAAACTGTTTTAATACTTAATAAAAATAAATAGTTTTGTTTGTAGTCTCTTTACTATTCAAAGGCAGGCTATTTTAAAGGGGGTTTTTTGGAGATGATGGTGAGCAAGCCCTACAGACAATGTGTGTTGAAGCAGATCAGTATCAAACAGATTTATTGGCAAAATTAGTCTTTAGGGAATACAGGTCATTGCAGTGTGCTTTTAACCATCTTCTTCCCTTTCTAAATAAGCTTCACTGTCCAAAACACACTTCTTGCCTAACCTGAGATCATACAGTTCTTACCTCAATGTATCAGCCAATACATTGTACGCCTAACAAGTGCATTTACAGGAGGAACGTACCATGTAGACTCAGCCTGAGTATCAGTAAGTAAGAGCGTGGTAGAATCTGGTGTTACAGTTCTTGAGTCTGCTTGTTCATAGGCTTGTGTTGTGTGCAGATGGAAGGAGGAATGCTGGAGGAAAAAATCTTGTTTTCTTGATTTAAAGTCAAGACACGGTCAGCTGGTTGTGGGCTGACTTCCTTCCCTGCAGTGTTTTGGGAAGTGACTGAAATGTGTCCATTTTAGAGTTTAAAGTTTGGTCCAGACGTAAGCATTCTATCTGCATTACAGAAAATAGAGCAAAAAGTTGCCTTTGTTTGCCTAGAGGAAGTAGACTGGCTTATGTTGTTGACAAAAAAATATTGATTTATGGCTTATTTCTTGAAGAAATCTGATAAATCCACTTGCTAGCATGATTTGAAATGGACCAATAATAATAATTAAATATACTATGGATTAACTCTGTTTAAAAAATGAAAATCATAGCACTCAGCTGTATGAAAGTTCTACGTGATTACAAAGAAAAATATCTACAGAAGAACTATCTTTATTTGGCTTCATTCCTGGAAAAAACCCAGAACTATCCCTGTGGAGAATGAATTTCAGTACTGTCTTCTCTGTAAAGCAGTCAGGTGCAATGTCACAGGATTAACACCTTGTACAGAGGACCTGAAGCAAATTCAGCTTTTACAGTGCAGCTAGTAAGAAAGGAGGATGTACCAAGGGACATAAATTGCAAGGTGGCCTAATAAGATACCTGCATAAGTGTTTCTAGAACTTGTGTGGTGACCCCAGGAAAGGAGAAGACCTTTCACATTGGGTGAAAGGGTTTTCACTTGGGCCTGTAGCTGAAGCGGTACAGTTCTACCTTTTGGGATATGCATATTAAACACCTGAGCAAATAAAAAGTTGCTTTGGATTTCTGCTTGATGCCTGGAGAATTATTCCTTTTAACTCTGTTGTTTTACTGCAGCCTCTCTGTAGAATTGCTGGTATGCCCATTTGTTTGGTATAAGATGCCCCCTTCCAGGCTGTTTTTAAAACATTTAGACCAATAGTGGGTGTTCCATAATAAAATAAAGCAATAAAAAAATCTGAGTCTTCTCTGTGGGGAGCAGAAGTCACTTCATATGGGCCAATGGTGCTGTTCCAAAGTAATATTCTAGGTTTTAAATATTGTGCTTTAAATGCATATGTGTGGGTGAGAATGTATATGTAATATGTATTTGTGGTGTCTATGTCTAGTTAGTTGTGTCTTATATTTGAAATATGCTGATTGTGTTGTACCTTAAAACCTAAAAAGCTAGCCAAGCCCCAAAGCATGCCCCCCCCAACCTAAAAGCTACCACACCCAACAACTCAAACTCCTATAAATGTGGAGATCTTTTTTTTTCTTTCAACTGATGAGTAGAAATATAAATAACAGTAACATGTTTTCTGGACCTTAATGCTTTAATTAGGATCCTTCTAACACCTCTCTCTTAAAAAGAAGAAACAAAAATGTCAGCATCCATGCTGGGTCTCTCGTTCCCTGCCCCCATTCTTTCCCCAGAGTTGTTTAACACATACTTTACATTTTCATTTCTCATGGGAACCATGTAGTTTCTCACTTTTACATCTTAATTTCATGTTTCAGCATACAGTATTACTTGTATTATGTTTTCTCTGTCATTTCAAACAAGAATTGGTAAAGATAGGAGATTATGTGACTAAGAACACTGTTAAGTCAGATTTTTTTCTAAATAAATCTTATGTAAGTGTGAAATTTATTTTTCTTCTTTAAAGGATAAGTATTATCTCTGCTGTAGCAGGTTGTTAAAAATTACCCCAAAATTCAAGAAAGCTGTCTTACAATTTAAGCTTGCATAATTATTTTGCTGTGTATTGTAGTGATCCTTAGAAACGTCTTCAATTCTTGAGTAGAAGGTTCTTTTAGTAAAAGTGCATTCATTTGTTGTAGAATAAAGTTGTATCTTACATAATTGACTAACTTCTGAAATAAAAGATGCTGGTTTTATATTTTAGTTTCAGCATGCAATTTTCTTGTGTACATTAAATTTTTCCTGTGAAGTACGTTTAGATCTGGATATAAGCATGGTTAGTCTGAGGTAAAAATTAAGTGAGGGGATGGAAATTGTTCAAGAGGTACATACAATTTTCTAAAGTAGTAGGCTCCAGTAGATCTCAAACTGTAAAAAGATCCTGGAAGAATGCTTGCAGATGAGTAAAAGAAAACTTGTTTATTTCTTACTGTAAATACTTGAAATGTGATGGCGTTTGTGCAGTCAGTAATCCAGAGTTGTCTGGTTTTATTGTGCCTATGTCTGTTGGTAAACTGGTGCTTCACCTGATCATGAGATCTCACATTAATGTTCTGTTAACTGTATATAGTACAGGTTGTACTGTGCTTTCCTGATCAAACAATTTGGTGTTTTATTGTGATAGCCAGACATGCTACTTTAAACAGCATTTCATAATGTGCTTATTGTGGCCAGAAGCGATGGCTGGAGTTTCTGACTGAGAATTTCTGTTGGCCCTTGGACATGCATAAAAGTGGTGGCTGGACTGAGGAGGATTGCTGGATGTGGTGCTCAAGCCAGCACTCGATGAGCTGGCAGGCACAGAACGGCTTGGCTATGTAGTCAATAGCCAAACCAGAGATTTGTTTTAGTAAAGATCTGATCAGTGCTCATAACCACTAAAAGCTTTAGCATAAAATAAATTATATAGTCCTAATCAACATTTTATAGCTACAAACCAAATTTGGACTGAAAGAGATGGATACTATGAAAACATTAAAGTACAATGTGTTCTTGAGGTTTGACAGAAATTTGTTACTTAACTAGAGAAGAATTGTCTGCTTGCATTAAAATGTTCTTCTATTTCAAAGCAGAAATGAGACTTGGAAAACTATGAGTTCCTGAACAGAGGGCTTTATATAAATATATTTGTTTTAGCCTCATTAAAACAAGTGAAATCTCACCAGTTTAAGTAGCCAGAGCATTTTTGTCCCCTGTTTACCAAGTAACTAAAGGGTAGTCATGTTGATAACTGGGTAACATGAAAAGGAGCTCCTTGCTCCCAGTCCTAAGTTCCCATGGCTGGAGCAGATTCCTTTTAAACTGTGGCCCCATGACTCTGTTAGTGCATGTTCAGCCTCCTCTGTATCCCCCTTCATATAAAATGAATACCCTCAGCTGGTCTCACACAGATAATTAGCTAATTATGGTTTAAAAAAGTCAGGATGTAGAGGGTAGCTGTGCATTGGCTTTTAAATGTTCAGCAGGACATATCTGAAATGGAGTCAAACAATGACCAGGAAAAAGACTCAGTGAGTTTTGAGTTCTGATAGGCTTTATGGTCATCCAGGGCCTGTGCAGATAGAGTGACAGCAGTCTTTCCATTTTCTTCAGTGAAAATAGGATTACAGATGCCAAAGGGCCACCTGCACAACAGGGTGGGAAGATTAAGATTTTTGAGCTCTGGTTTGTATTTAAGTTCTTTGTCTCTGTCACTCTTCTCCTTTTGAAGCCTGGCCCTCTGCAAACAACTGCTAGTAATCTAAAGTTGAGATCTTATGAGCTGAATTGCTCATGTGTGGCTGTGAAAGTATTAGTTGTCTTCTATGATTCTCCAAAAAACATAACATGAGACAGATTGTGGATTTATTTAGTTTGGGACTCTTGCCCCACCCACATGGTTTGTAAAATCTCCCAAAGCATCTTGCTCTCTCCCTTCATCCTCCTTACAAATGACATGTCAAATTCTCTAAGGGAGCTTTTAATATGTGGCACCCTAGAAATACATAATCTCACCCAAAACATTGAATAAAGAGATGTGGCTTTGTAGAGATTGTGGACTATATATGCCCAGAAGTGCATGCATGTGGCTGTTGGCGTATGTAAGTGTGTGTATATATATTTTATCTGTAGAGTTCATCAGTGTAAAAATTAATGGTACATACACCAAATTATCTCCAAATGAGAAGTGACTGAAATCTGTTACAGAAATCAAGCCATTAAAAACTGAATGAAGTTACAGGAAAACTCTGGGTATAGATCTTTCAGAAGCTAAAGCCTTCAGCCTTTTATCTGGTGACCCTCATAAGCATGTTACTTTTGACTGCTCTGTTGCTCTTTACAAAACTGCTTATTTAAATTAAAAATGGACTTGAAAATTTTGCAGGGCCCAGGCTACGTGCTTACAGCAGTCAGTGGTCTTGGAGCCAAGAGATTAAAGTAGCTATCAGTATTTTTTGAAGGATGAAAAGATGGAGGGGAGAGAAACTGCTTAAGACACCCTAAAAGCAACTTTATGAAAATGAGAATTAAAATTTGTTGCACTGTGGAAAGCTGCCTGACAGCTCGTCTGTAGACTAGGAGAAGTCCTATATTTAAAATTATATGAAGGGAAAGAAAATGATCCTGAAAAACGAAATAGGCTTAAAGAGAACACTCTGAAATCAAGTAGAAGGTCATCTACAGAAGTTACTTGATACTTAACCTTGATGTGAGTGCTGCCTGTCATATCACAGATTAATAAGTCTAATCTTAGGCTCCTGCTCGTGAATTATTTGGCATAAGACTCTTCTATTGTTGATTTTCAAGGCTGAGTTTGTTTAAGGTTTGTCATTCCTGAATTCACAATTGCCTGTTCAAATAAGGGAAAAAAATTCTTCATGCCAATGAAAGAATCTGCAGAGACAGTTAGCTATAAAGTAAATTGATGAAGTTAATATATTTTAAAGAAAAATTCATTTTGTACTAATGGAAAAATCAGTAATATTCTGAAAATAGTTGTACTCAGTGATTTTTCTGCATTAAAAGGGATAGTTAGAAGCAAATATTTGCATTTTGAAGTGGAGGAAGATGAGACTTTAAAAAAATGTTTTTCAAGATTATCTAATTGTGCCTGCCTTCTCTCTCTCTCTCTCTCCCTCTCCACAATATTTGGCCCCGCTACATACACGTTCTAGTTTTGCAACTGTCAGTTTTTCAAAGTATGCTTTACACTCAACTTTTTGAGGGAATGTACATGATGTAAACATCAAGGATATCATCTGGGGCTGTAGCTTTTAAGCATTTTTCATTCTGAAGTTCTGTTTTCCAAAGTATCTTCAAGATGGTTCTTAGAACCTGTCTTGTGAATGGCCTGTTTATTTCAGGTTGGCTTGTTTTGGTAGACTGTGAAGCTTGGACAGATAAAATCACAGCATTAATAGTTATTTTTGCCATAGTAGTGTTGAGTATGCTGTTTAGGTAGAGAACAGTGGTTTTGCACAAAGAGAGTTCTTGGCATTCCATTGCCCAGACTTACATCATTGGTTTTTTTTAGTGCAGGACCTAGATGTTGCATAAAACTTATTTTTAGGAACTGCTGAGTATTAGCTTCAAATGTTTTCTTTTGAGATGGCAAAGGGTAAGAGGTAACTTAATCTGTGTTTTTTTTTTCCCTGTTAAATAAGGAAAAACAAAAATTAAACTTAAAACAGTGTGAGGGGGGATGACTACTCTCCCCTCTGTAAGTATATGCCAAATCTGCTTCATAAAATGAAGTTTTGCTGAGAATTTGAAAAATGTTCTAGCTAGGTATTGAGAACAAGTATCAGGTTAATTCTATGCTTGATATAATTTTTGTTATTTTTAGTGAGAATAATGCCTACCTTTTTCTCTTGCATGTAAATCATCTTGGCAAATACATCGTTCTCATGAATGATGAAACTTGCCATTTTCATCATTCCTTGTTGCTTCTAGGTAAGTTTCCTTTGGTGTGACCATGGTCAAGAAGTTCACATGAATGTAACCCAGAGCTTGTCAAACATATGTTCAGTGAGTGCTTGAGTAATGTCTTTCTGATGGAAAAGTTCTGGCCCCTTTTTTAGAAACAATAAGAAAAATCCATGGGAACAGTTAGCCTTTTTATGACTGGCTTTGAAGATGTACATGACTGATTTTTTTCATTTCAGCCTATCCCTCTGGAATTGTGAAGTCACTAAGTTCTGGCTTCTATTTTCTCAGCACTGTCAAGAGCTGCGTGTTAATCTCCACAGGGATAGTGAGGTGTTTTCTTTGCATGGCTAACTGTAGAATTTTCGGTCCTTAAAAATAAAAAGTAAAATAATGCTCCAAACTCATAACATGATACAAACAATTGTTGTACCCTGGTATTCAGCTAACAAGTTGTAGGCAAACTATGTGCAGAGAAAACTTTTTGACCTTACATAATTTTATTTCACTCAGAATTATCCTGTTTTGTGTAACTGAAGACAATACTGTTTTAAGGTATTTGTGTTTCTATGCATGAGTAGAAATAATGTAAGATAATGAAGTGGTAATTTATGGTCTGGTGCAATCTCCACCTAGACATTTGTGGGCTGAGTTATGCAATTCTCATGCCCTATTATATAGTTAATTTGATTACAACACTTGTTTCAGCAATAGGAACTGTTGACAAGAATGGCCATGCCCGATTTTGTTTCAGAGCTTATTTATTTGAGCTCTTTTTCATGGATAGATTTCTTTCCCTCTTTATGACTTAAAGTGCTTGAAGTTTTTCTCAAAACCTTAAAATCTCTGTGGTGAGCTGGTGAATTCACAGACAGTAGTGGGCAAAGGCAGCATTCTGGTTTGGGGCATAGAGTTGCTCTTCAGCAAGAGTAACTGAAGTTTAATAGTGGAAGACTTCTATGTGTTCCTTCAGAATTCAATTTTATTTTAGTCTTGGTCTCTTTTTCAAAGATTTGACAATTTAAAGTTTCTATCTAGCACTATATTAACTGTTGAAGTGGGAAGGTATGACATTGGAGTGTAATGATAGGAAGTTCTAACTTAAATAAAAATGACTGGTAGTGAGGACAACATGGCTTGATAAAATGTCTTCCACAAAAAACCCATGTAAACACCAGGCTCTGTTTTTCTCCTTTCTACTGCTTCTTTAGAAACAAGATGTTCTACTATTATTCTCGTTATCAGAAGCAAAGTTGGTTTCATATGTCAAAAAAAAGAGGCAAACTTTTTTGTTTTGCCAGCCACTTTATTAAGAGTTGCTCTGCTTTTTCAGCCTTTAATCTGCATTGTACTGTTGTGTTTGTGTCACTTTTGACATGTTTCCAAGCACACTGGATGCATTTGTTTAGAGAAGCCGTTCTTTTATTTTTCTTTGTGTCTCTTCAGAAGCACAAGAGTGGGCAAAACATGTCAGCAGTAGTAAGCTGAATGATCCCACAAACTCTTGTCGCTGTCAGAAGAAAAATACCATTCAATTGAACTGGCATTTTAATAGTAACACTGTGTGTATTCAGTTATAAAATTGTTTTCCTTAGTCTGTGGTGATTTCCAAGGTGACTGAGCGGAGTAAAGATAATGTACTGGAATATATAAGAGACTTAGGTAGATGTTATGTTAATAATTAGCTTATTTTTGCATAGAAGCAGCCAAGTAGAATACTGTGTGAGTGGCGGAATAATTGTGTGAATAACCTGTACACCAACACATGGAATGGTAGCTGCTAGGCTGGAGCCAAAGTCCACTTGGAGGCATCTGTTGTCTTGTGCACTTGGTCGTCAGGCGAGAAGTAGAGGTTGTGTGTGCGCCCATGGCACAGAACTGCTTGACTGACTCTCTGTAGCGATGTGGAACTTGCTGCATAGCTTCACGTAGGAGATGGCCAAATCTGGTCTGCATAGGCTGGAGGAAGCCTGTTCTAAATGCTCATGTCCACAGGCTCAGGTCAAGTGGCTGGTGTTGTGGTCTAGTCATCTCCTTATGTGAAGAAAGCTCCACAGGCACTCCAGCTGAGGAAGCGGTGGCAGGTTGCATGGGGTCTGTGGTGGCATGACAGTGCCACAGGTCATATGACTGGGTTGTGTTACATAGTCGTGGATGTTTTCCAAACTTCGACCATGGTGAGAGCTGCATAGTGAGAAGATGCTTACTCTGCAGAAGGCTATCAATGTTGCAGAACATAAAGGTGGTTGTTGTGGAGTATGTGTGGCCTTGTTTATCAGGGAAATATTTCTGCTCTGACTTTAAGTGTATAGATGATGGTCTAAAAATCCCAACGCTGCATAAAGCCTAAAATAGGCAATCACTTAGGGGAGTGTTTAATTGATGGTTTGTCACCTGTAAGGGCATGAGCTCTGAGTTTTCAGTATAGTTAAGGTCTAACTGTAGCCTGGAGAATGGTGATAGCGGGAAGTCAAGAAAACTGGACATTTTAGCTGACAGTCAGGTGCTATTTAATTTTAAGTTGCATAGTTAAATAGGCGATTTCTCAAAGGGAGGGTTTCTGTAGGTGGGTGAAATTAATGATTTGTGTATCACTGAGCAAATATGCTTTTTACTGCAACATTTTTCAAGGGATGGGTGACTGAGGATTTGGTTTCTGATTCTTCATTGTAAAGTGTGCTGTGGTCTTGGGGTTTTTTTGGTCTTGTTTTGGTGATAAATCTTAGGCAAATCACTATTCTTTTTCAAGACACTGGGTGTTATTTAGCTGGTTTGTGAGCACAGCACAGTTCTCTCTTTTTCCTCTTTCCACTCCAGATGCCTGCTGGAAGAGGTACTGAAATTCCATCTGCCCAAATGTTGTAGGCCTCAGCTAACACTCTGCCAGCTTTTTGTGACTGTGTTTTAAAACATATGAAGCAGCAGTTGTATTGTTGCATGTCCAGTGTAACAGCACTGCTTGTCAAACAATTTAGATAAATTAAAAGGGGAAAAGCAAAAATTTGTTTAAAAATCTAGAATAAATGTAAACACTTTCAGGAACTCTTTGGGGCATGCTGAGACAGAGTCAAGGAAAACTTGTGATAAAAGCACTCCTTTCAATTCCTGCATTCCCCAATGCAAGAAACATAGTGGTAATGTGCCACTTACCTGTTTATAAAGAAACAGAGGTACTGACCTGCCTTCTGATTTGAGGAGTTGAATTATATAAACTAAATCAAATGATGAAGTAAGAGCTAATGCTTTAGTTAAAGGATTGTCAGTTAATTGAAGTTGGTTTGGAATTAGCTGACAGTTTATTTTTTTAGAAAACACTGATTCATCAAAATAGAAGTATTTTGTGGAAACATTTGTTTTGACAACTTTTCATCAGGCAGTCATCCATGTTCACATGTTTGGAGTCTTGAGCTTCCAGCTCTATTGCAATCATCCTGTGGTAACTAACTGTATACTGGTAAAATGGTTGAGGATTTTCAGCTGTGGTAGTGTTGTGATTCTCTCGGTGTTCTGAGGCGTTTCTCTCCAGGTAGATCTTTTTATTTCAAATGGTACTATCAAGTGTTATTCCACTTCACTGATAACTTCTAAGCTTGATTTTGTTTCACTGGTTGTGGCAAGACTTAGATGACAAAGAAACACTCTTTGCTAAAAGAAACAGTACTGTCCTTTCCACATCTCCAGTTCTTACTCTGTTCTCAGCTATTATTTATCCTGGCACTATGATTTGTGCTACACTGGGTATTACCTACATCAAAGCTGGAAGTAAGGCTTGTCTGGATCACCAGAATTCTAATACCTGTCTTGCAGGCTTGAGAATTCAGAAATATAGAGGGGGGAAAAAAAAAAAGCAAGCTTCCCCCCTGCCCCTGAAGATAGAAGCAGAGCAGCTGAGGAGAGATGTCTCTTCCCCTTATCAGGAGTTCTAGCTTTCTGTGCTGGTTGACCTGTATAGCCTTGGTTATAGATCCTGGTTATCATACAGAAATGCTAGTTATCTCATAACTGTTTTCAGAGGCAGTCTTTGTTTTTTTAAGAACTACTAAGCTATCTATGAGCTTTCTATTTTTTTCTCACTGGTGTTTCTTCTCTTATGATTATTATAAATTTAAAGATACTTTTCAAGTTCTGTCTCACTGCTATTAAAGGTCTGATTTTCATGGTGACATATCAAAGTCCACGCTTCAAAATGCAAAAGAATTTTTCCTTATATACTTGTCAAAAGGAATGTGATTAAATTGCAACCAGCAACCTTTAATTCACCCTGTGATTTGTTAATCTTTTTTCTGAATACTAAGCAGCTTAGTTTGTAAAGTCATATTGTCTTTATAACATATGAGCAGATGCAAAAGAGGAAGCATACACAGTTGCTTAACAAACCATTGTTATAATTTGGTAGATATTCTTGCCCCATCAGATTTGAGCACAGGATGAATTCTTACTTCTACAGGTGGGATTAAGAGGATCGAAATGAAGTAGCAGCACTACACTGCCAAAGTAAATAGTTTTTGGGTCTCATCTACCACTCCAATTTCATCAAGATGGCTGTTAACCACGTTTTACCTGCTTAATCTTGTGGGGATTGACTACTGTTTTGGTGGGGCAGTGTAACTAGTGATAGGTCGTGTTGCAAACTAATACCTGTTTTCTCTGAAAAGTTTGGCTTAAATACGCACAGCTCAAACAGTCCTGGCACAGGTTAGTGCTTCCAGTGGAGGGTTTAACCAAATGAGCAGCAAGCCATTATCTTCAGTGGTACTACAGGAGCTAATGTTTCTCTGTATAAGAAGCTTTACCAACAGGTCTGTTAGCTGTTGAGCTTTCTACATATTTCATGCCATGGATGTCTGGTGTCTCTTACTACCTCTGCCAATGTGATTAAAAGCCAAAATGTGTTACGAGTGTGGGAGAGTTGGTAATGGGTGGCAATTTCGTCTCCTGACCTTAGGTCACATGTGCAATTGCTAAGGATAGGGCTTGCTGCAGAATTTTGTGCTCTTAATTAGCTCCTCTAAGGTTACAGGTTTATGCATCTGAGGTTTGTGTAGCTGAAAAGAGCACTGTTCACAGGTCTTTACTTCGAGCTTATGAGGTTGGGTTATGTTAAGCTAGCAATGAGTGCACATACAGAAATAATGGATGGATCTGGAGCTGACAGCAGCCTAAAAATAGGGACAAGCACCATTTGTAGCTCATATATAATGTGTGTATGAACACTGTAGGTATCCAAGCCTAAGTCAGAAAGGAAGGTCCAATTTGATCTTTGTAGTTTGTTGTTCAATTTCAGTCAATTCAGGCCCCAGCTTCACCTCCTGGTGAGAGCCTGATGGCATCATGCAGGTCTGTAACAGAGCACCCACATGGAACGGACAGCTCCAAATGCTGTGGCCACAGGACGTGCTGCGTTCAGTGCCTCTTGATTTTGTTATACATCAAGGAATCTGTGACATGCCTCTCTCTAGAAGACCAAGTTTTCTGAATTCCAGTGTTCACAGAGAAACTTGCATTGTTACAGTTACTTTTTTTAAAGAAGTTTTTCCTATTAGCCAAACTTGAAGTGGTTTTGTCTTGTCCTAGAAGTATGGCTAATGGAGAGGGCCCATGCAGGTGCCAGTTCATTGCAGGGGGGATACACAACAAAAGAAGCGGCACATAAATCTCTGATACTGTTTTGGGGTATTTTAGTGTATTTTGGGGTATTTTAAATTATCCAGAAGAAAGCTTGCTTGTTCTTTGTGGTGAAAAAAAACCCAGTCTCTGCTTTGACAGAAGTTTCATATGTCTTTAGGAGGAGCTACCTACAGAGGAAGAGATGATGTCTCTGATTAAATAGCAGAAGTTGGTACCTTTGCTTAATCCCAGATCTAACTGCCTCATTGATATCAGTTTGGATCACTCTTTGAAAAGAACAAACAAATACGTAGTAAACTCTCTTGTTAGGCTTTAAGTGAAAGCCGAGTTCTTGCCAAGCTGAGCAAGCATTTTTCTTTCATTCTTATTTTGGACCCCAAAAAAAAAGAGTTTGTGCTTTTCTCTGTGTAAGTTAATTAGAACACAACCTTTAAGGGGAACTACTCCCATGCCTACCCAACTGCCTGAGTTGTGCTGACCAGCTCAACTCCCTTTACAGCCACTGTTGGGGGCCACTGCTGGCCTGGGCACTAGTGGCAGTCCCTGTGCTAACTATGAAGTGCTGTAAACTTTTGCTTTATTAATCTTTTGGATTTGCAAAAGCAACCTGCCTCACGCTTCCTGCATCTGCTGCTGTTTACATGCACCAGTTTTTTTCTTTTTCCATGGGTTTCCCCTAAGCTTCTTAATGTTCAGCTGCACCTATTTTTTTTAAAGTGTGAAAAAGCATTGGTATTTGCTGGGAAGGGATGAGAGGGGATCTCACCATCCCTACCACTTTAAATTTCATGAGGTTCCTTTCCATAACCATAATTTTTTTTTCCTTTATCCCATAGAAAATGTTACATTACAATAATATTAAGAACAATTGCTGATGCAGACTGAAATCAGGAATCACTGCAGTTGAAGCTGTGAATACTGATTTCATGCTCCTTCTAAGTGGGTAGTCTTTGGATACCCAGCCTGATAAGACAGCATTTCTATTTTATCCCTGCCCCCAGATCATCAATCAGCTTCCCACCACCTTGAATAATTTCAGTTCATTTTTTGGGCCTTGTAAAGTGCTGGTGGAGACATTTCCCCTCTACCGTATAAGAGGAGGAGGTTTCCTTGTAAACATCTCTGTATTCTGTGTAATTCAATGTGGCAGGGACAAGAACCCCTGTTGAGAGGCAGGAGGAATTCAGTAAGATGCTGAGGCAAAGAATTACAGAGGCTGAGGGTGAGGATGGGGTAGAGGGATTTAATTATATTTTTTAAAATTCTCCCCATCTTTTTAATTGGGCTGGGAGCATTGCTGCTGAGCTTTTCCTGTTCTCTTAATGCTATTTAGATTTAATGGTCCTCTTTGGTTTTTTTTCCTCATGTTCTATTCAATTAACGTATGTTATTTAGGGGAAATCAGAACTGTGATTTTTGAAGGTGAACAATGGACAGAATGGCATACTGAGCTGTTTCTCTCACAGTTACATCCAAATACTCTTAATATAAAAATCACATATTAAGATTCTGTATTGCAATAAGGCTGGTTAGCATCTTCCAACATCTGTGTTCACATAGTCTTAACTGCTAAATGCACGGGGCACTTGTGCCTGTTTGGAGATTTGCTCACGTAAATGTCTGTGAAGGAATGAATAACAATATAGTTTCTCAAATTCACCATATTTGACAGAGACCAGAGATAGGACACAGCCAAAACATGGGATTCAGCTAGCTTGAAGCTCAGTCAGGGTCGTGTAGCTCAAGCAGCTATCTCTGTATTTTCTTAGCATCCAGATTCCCTTACAGAATAATTCTATATTTAAATATTAAGGCAAAAAAAAAAAAAAAAAAAGGTTGGATTTTGGCTAATCCCTAGACTTATGTTTTAATGTTATGCCCTGGAATTGTTCGCTGTCAGTTGTTTATTATCTTCTTGATGGTGAATATAAAGGCACTGGAATTCCAGGTATGGAAACGTATTTTAGGAGAAGTAGTTACTGATTAGTTGCACAGTGCTGCCCCATGAAATGATGTACAGGTGTGGATGTGTGAAATCAAAGGTAGTCTTTCTGTTTCCCTGGATCTTATCCCTTTTCCTTCCTTTTTTTTTTTGTTAATTTTGAGGTGCAAACACTACTGCTCTGGCCCCACTCTCTCCTTCAGGTAAAGATACTTGACAAAGCCTGGTCAGAACCCTTAGATAACTAAGCAGTTTGTCAGGTATGAAGTTGAGCTCTGTTTGACTTGTGTCAAGGATCTTCTGTCCTTGAAGGTCAATCCTGGGAACAGCCTCCCATAGGCAGCTTGCTGGCTGGGTTGAGCCATGTGGTCCTCACTACTCTGAAGGCTCCCATGTGCCCCAAGAGATCCTCTCCCCATCCCTGAAACGCATGGCACAAAGAGCCCCCACCCAAAGTGTCTAGAACTGCAGTGAAGTGGAAGGCGCTACATATGGTCCAAATAAGGTGGTAGGGGAATAAGAAAAGAATATGAAGTGCCTCTGCTGCTGGTTTTGGCCGGGTTTTGGCTGGGTTTCTTTTCCCCCCCAGTGTTTTTTTTCCCAGTGTTGTTGGGTTTTTTGCATGTTTTTTTGTTTGTTTGTGTTTTTTTTTCTGGTGGTTCCCCCCCCCCGTTTTTTTTTTCCCCCCGTTGCCCCTCCCCGTTTTTTTTCCCTGATTTTTTTGGGCTTTTTTTCCATGTTTTTCCATTTTTCCCCCCCGTTTTTTTCCAGTTTCTTGTTTTTTTTTCCCGGTGTTTCCCAGTTTCTTGGGTTTTTCGAGTTTTTGCCGGTTTTCAAAAAAGTGTGACTAATTTCATGTACTCTGACAAAATACATAACATGAAAGCAACGTAGCAAATCTGAAAGTATGTATCTGAAAGTAAAGGTATTTTCAATATCTCTATAGTGGCTTTAACTCTCCTGTTTCCAACTTCCTAATGTTAACTGAATTATTGCCACACTGCTACAGCTTTTCCTGTTTACTTTGGTATCTGTCATGTCAAACAGCATGAAATCAGTTTACTGCAGGCCATGCATGGGGTTGGACTTAATGTCTCTGTGGAGAGGATGAACATGGTTTTTCTAGTACCTCAGAGATTAAAATATTACTCCTGGGAAACGGGCAAAACATTTTTCTGAATAAATGCTGCATTTGCAATCTTAGATAGATATATGAATAATCTTGAATTTTCCTCAAGATGGATTAAATTTATATTCTGCACACATGTAAAGCTGTATTGTGTTTCCTGTGGGAAATGACATTTTTATTCTTGGTGTCATTCATAGAGATAAAAGGTTTCAATTTTGTTGTACAAGTATCCCTAGAAGTAATATAATCCATTCTGTGTATTACCAAAAAGAATGTGTATGTGGATGTATTTTACTTCCTTCTGAAATATGCTGATCAGTGATTTATTTATTTGATTTTTTCCCTCTTTGTGCTTATAAAGCTTGTAGTTGCAAGGAGAAATAGTAAACTGGTGCTCCTCTCTAACTGAACCTCGCCATGACAATAGGTTTAAATCAGGAGCAACTCTGTTTGAGTCAGTGCTGATATCTGAACTTCAAAGGAATTAGAAAAACAAAAGAAAAAGCTTTCCTTCTTCTCATTTTTAAGACAAGTTGTTGATTTTATTGTGATTTCAATTCCAAAACTCATTGTTGCTTCAGTAACTGGGGACCTCACAGCCTAATGACTGTTAACTGTTTTACTTTGAGGGTTGTTTTTTTTTCCCCTATAATGGAAACAGCTGCTAAAACCCTTTATGAAATGTAAAATGTTGACTAAAATCTTCATCAGTGTTTCAGTAAAATAAAAAAAAAAATTATCCCTCCTTAGCATGTCTCCTGTTGTTGGTTGAGAGTGACTCAACTCTGTATTCTGCATTGTTGAAGGAGAGGTGGAAAAGTTGCAGCCCTGAGTTATTGTGCCTCTGGCAAAAGCAACTGCAAACAGATGGATAAGCTTTATCAGGATAGTATTTGTTGGGCAGGAAAGCAAAATTATTTAAATAAGCACAATATTGGTGGAATCTTATTTGTTGCTTTTGTGAACATCAGAGATTTGCTGATTTTGAAATTTATTTTGTTTTAAATAAGATGTGCAATTTCTAGAGGTTGCTTCTGTATGCAATAATTCCCCACATTGTTGCTAAGTAAATGTAGCTTTAGCTTTCCCAAAATGTCAGCATATCTTTCTATAATTTCTGTGGTACCCATTTCCCACTCCCCCTCCTGAGTTTCAAAACTCTTGGTTGTATCTAGTTAAGTTGTTAAAAAAATTATCCTTTTTTTGTTTCTTTTTCTAGTTGCTGTAGAGAACACAGGGAAGAGCACTTATTTGCTTGTTTGTAAACAGCCTATATTTAAAATCTTTTTAATGGTGTTCACTATAATTATTTTATATTCTGTGAGCTGGCAAATGATCAGCACTATTTATTTTTTCTGTCAGAGTGATTCAGAGTTCAGCTGGAAGTTTTAAACTGACAGTTTAAATTGAATGATTGGAAGCATACATGAGTTTTCTCCCCCTTAGTGTAATAGGTGGGCATTTTCTTTGCAGCTGGTTAGAAAATGTCTTGTGAGGCCTGTGCTTGGGGGTAGATTTTGTATTTTCTCCCCTTTTGATACATCTCTGTGCCAGAAGTGATTTGTATGCAGTGTGCATGGCTCTCACCAGAAGAACAGGTGAATAACCTGCAAAAACAACTTGTAGGGAGAAATGCTAATTACTTGGGTTTAAAGCTGTTTTAATTGATTTTTAACTTCAGAATTCCAGTTACAAAAATACTAGAAGTGTAGTTGCTGTGGAATGCATAGCCACCTTTTCAATAAAAGGTGAATCTGAGTACTTGATATTGAGCTGTTTAAATTAGGAATGGAAAAGTAAAAGCTGTCTTAAATTATTGCAAATTTTAACCTAGAGAATAGATGGAGTGAGGTCTCAGACATCTCAGTTATTTTACAAGAATGTTTTCAGTAAAAAAAATCAAGGTGTATTTGTTTCATATGAGTGTGAAGCCTTTGACCAGTATTCAGACTGCATTTAATGGGCCTTTCTAAATGCTCTGTGAAAACATTTCTTCTTAGTGAAAGGTAAGCCCACCCGGATTTGTATCTCCAGAATTAGAGATACACAAATCTCCAGTGTAATGTAGCTTTTCTCCTTATGCAATTTTTACAGTGTTCCTTCTTTATTTCTACTCTTTTTACCTTCTCCCCCCCCCCCCTTTTTTTTTCATTTACTTTGTAGTGAACATCATGTAGCTTTTGACAGGTTAAAAATAAGGTCTTATTTTTTGTAATTTTGTAATATGAAAAGACTAATTTGTGCATACTGCGTTCTTACTGGAGAGTAAGCAATTTACTGAGTTGTGTGGATGATCAAAGTATAGAAGAAAAACACCCCAGTCAAGGCAAATAAAGCCATTTCAGAAAAGCTGAAATGAATAAATTGCTTGCCTGTGTGCTTCTTACTGAGGACATCAGGTTGGTTTCTATATTAACAAACTGATAAACAAATCACAAGGACAGGAGCTGCACTGAAAAGGTACCGAAGTCCTAAATGACATTATGAATTCACTTAATAAAAAAAAAAGCATAAGGGATGATGGTTATGTAAAAATAAGCCTGATCTACATACCAAACAATTGGATGGAAACTATGAAGAAAGAATTAGAAGAGTGTTGGAAATGTGACATGAAGAATAAGAACCAGATTGGGTTGGTAGAGCATTAAAGTTTGTTAGGGTTCTTTGGAGGAGTCAGGAATCAAGAACATAAAAGTGATCCAGTTTGTAACAGTGTATTTAGAGAGGGGATATTTTATTGATGAAAGACTTATATAAATGATTTAAAAAAAAAAAATCTCACTGCAGAAAAATTGCAGAAGAATCTCCTGATATTGAACATGCTGTTCCCCAGTTTCAGTTGATGGAGAACAGGACATCTCCCTGATAATTTTTTTTTTTCAGATAATTTAATCTCTTTTTTCTTCTTGTTTCTATCCTGTCTTCTGCTTTAGCACAGATACCCACCTGTTAGTATGGTGAGCTGTTTTGAGGAATTCATTGGGCCTCAATTTGATCCAGTAGAACAGGTAAAGTTAAGTGAGCAGAGGTCCTGTATAAAAACTTGTACTGTCCTGAGCTGCGTCTGCATTAAGGATTGTCAGGATAATTATATCAGCAAATTCTGTTTAATGCGAGTGTAGTTGATGTATCTGTGTAGTACTCTCTGTGCAATTCAGAACTGAAAGTTTTGCACAGCGACATACAGAGGGATGGCTAGATTTTTTCTGGTAAGAAACAGCCCAGAGTTCCGAATTGCAAATTTCTCACACTTGTCCTCATGCACTGGATGACATGATTGGGAAGTATTACTGTACCTTTCTGCCATGGAGAGGTGGATGTGTTCCAAGGGCTTCAACTTGAGATTCAAATATAGGGAAAAATCTTTCTCTGCTTTCTATATTCAAGATGTATATAGGGAGGTAAGGAGAAGAATTCTCCCAGTTTTTTTATTGAAAGATAAGAGAGTTTGATTATGACTGTATTTAAAAGATCCTTGTGTGTTAAAGCAGGAAGTGAAAAATTAATGGTAGCAGCTGACTCGTCTAGTTTCAGCCCAAGGCTCTTTGAAATTGGTGAATTCTAAATTATAATTTACACACTACATTTTTGCAGTGCAAGTGTTTGTATTTTTAGTGCAAGTTGCTATAATGAAACATTATTTTTCATTGTACAAAAACCTTAACTTTTATATAGGAAAGATGGTGAACAGTGATCCCCCCATTCTCTCACTGCTCTCTACCACTTGTCATTTTAATCTAGCTAAATATTCTTTTGTGCTTGCTTTCAGCATTTTTTTCAGATCACAGGTGTGTAGATCTGCACCTTTTAATAGGATCTCAAAGAGCTGTTTGAAATGGGTGTTGGTTTTTTTCTATATTTATTTGACTTAAACTATGAAAATTGTTGTTTCAAATACTGTTTTTAAATGCTACGAAGTTCTGACAGGCTTTATTTCCTGCTTGCACTAGGAGAAACCAGAAAATGGCATGTTGTTAGACCTTTTGTGTTTGGAGATAGGAAAGGTTAATTAACAAGTTCAAGGAGCAAGAGACTTTTCCACCTGCACAAACAATTGAAATTCTGCCTTTGTGAGCATTCAGCAAAAATAGCTGCTGCTTGTTTTTTAATGAACCTCTTTCTCTCTTTCCTTGGGATCTGTGACCAAAGGGACAACCATATGCATGTGACTCTGCAGTGTATCAGCACATGTTTGACAGTTAAGTCAAATCTTACTTCCCATGGACTTCAAGAATGTCTGGGTGAAATGAAAAATAATGTAATCTGTGTTTTTTCTTGTTAGATTGCCCAGTGTATTCTTTACACTCGAATGGCTGAAAACAGATGGCATGATGGCTGAGAGATACCTTTGCATACTGAGTCGTTTCTTTGTTTATGAAATCAGAATATCTCATAAGTTTGTACATCCATATTGGTTTCTAATGAATGACTTTTATTGGTTTTACTCAGGTATTCTTTTCAGGGCTTGTGAAAACCATCTCCAAAATCTCATTCTAGTTTTAGACTGTGTTTTTGATACTGAGCTAGAAATAAAGCATCAGATTCATCACAGGTTTCCTTCTCTCTAAAACTGGAGTGTTCGCATTTATTCCTTATTTTAGAAATTAATTCAAAGAAAAGAGAAGGTCTGGTGATAATTTTCTTTCTCCTGCTAGATAAGTTCTAAATAGGATACTAAAGCCAGCTCTAAAGTGGAAATCCTCATATTGCCTTACCAGTTACAGGTGGGTCTTTGCCTAATTAGTATACTGCCTGATGTCCTAGCATAACTGCAGTTATTTGCATAGAAGTACCACCAACAGGATAGCTTCTTCCTGTTGAGAAAATCAATGTAGATATACTGGGAAAATATTAGTATGCCTTAAAAAATGTGTTCCGGTAGACCTTTTTCTTGTGTATGGTAGACATATACAGATACGGAGTTTTTGCACATTGATTTCTCCATCTTGTCAGTTGAGTCTTTTAGCATTCCTGGCAGATTGGCTGTGGAGGCTGCAGTGGTTCATCATTACTGACCTGTGTTTCTGTGCAACTTTACTGCTTTGTTACCAGTGGTGGCAGAAACAGAGATGTCTCTCTTGCAGGTCATTGTGTTAAAGTCACTGGACAGACTCATCTCTAGTTTTAGTGGTCTGAGCACTAATAATCTGGGCTGTGAAATGGAGTAGTTGAGGTGAAAGCACCTGTAGAGCTCTGCCAGCCCTCCAGCCTTCATCGGAATGCAGGGGATGGGTAACAGGAGTTAAAAAGGTGCAGCTTGGTCCAGTGGTTCTTGCTTGTCAATCACTTTGAGGACATCAGGGTTGTTCAGTCGTTTGCTAGGCATGCTGATGCTTTTGAGGAGAGGAGAATGAAAAAGGGTTGGTTTTCAGCGAAATCTTTTGTTTTTGTCCAATGCTAACAACACATGGCTCTGGGCCAGCCATGCTTAGCTGAAATGAGAAACTGCAGCTTTGGTGGGAGCCTGTTGGCTTCTAAACCCAGTAAGTTTTAAGGCTGGAAATTCAGAGTGTTAGAATGTTCATAATTTGCTACTTACTTAACACCCATTCCCCACATAGCTGCTCTTAGCATGTGCAAGAGTGATGTTGTAGAGGCAACTGAAAAGCTGCCTATAGCGAGTTAACTCGCACAGAAATGGTGTTGAGTGCATTTAACGTTAACATAAGAAATTATTGTACAGCAACTCTGAAAATGACATTAAACTGATGCCCACACTTACTCAGACAAACTGTTGCAAAAGAGAACACTACTGAGCTAACTAAGAACATATTTTCTCACGTTTATCTTGATTGTATCCCAAAGGGATATTTTTTCTTCTCTCTTATGAAGGAGGCAGAAATTAAATTTAGAAATTAATTCCAAGAGAAAGGAAGGTCTGGTGATAATTTCCTTTCTACTGCTAGATAAGGTTTGAATAGTGTACTAAAGCCAGCTCTCAAGTGGAAATTCCATATTTAATTTGCCATGTGCACTTTTTGTTTCTTTTGGAGGACTGAAAATATTTCCTGTATTTTGCAATCAGTTGAGAAACTTTGTACTAAAGCTTTCCTGTGATACTTTTAGTTCCCTTATTTGAAAATCTGCTTTTGTTTCATTCGATACTTACTATGCCCTTCTGGATTGCAGTTTCCTCTGCTTGTGAACCTGCCTCAAGGAGTTTCTGTTAAGGATACTTGAAGAGTTGTTTAATTTGAATGTCTTAAACTCCTGAGGGGCCGCAGACATTTCTTCTGAAGTCAACAGCAATTTCTGATAGCCAAACACGTACTTACTTTGTGCAATTTTCCTGAACTACTCTGGCTGCTATCATTTAACTTTATTTCTTCATTAGATGAGTGCCAGCCCTGCTAATGCTGGAGCAGCCTGCACTTTGCAAGGACCTCTGCAGAGCTGATGAGCTCCACAGGGGTTGCTGCACTTCTGAAACCTTTGCAGGCTCTGAAGTTTGGCAGCTGTTTGGGTCCCTGTAGAGCTCAGAGGTTCTTAGGGGCTGAAACGAGCATAATTGCAAAGTTGGAGCATTCACTGTGAAGGGCCTCACCCACTAATTGGCTGTCCCAATTAAGCAGCTGCTCTTCCCACTGAATAACGTTCAGGAAGGTAAACGTTTGCCTGCCCTGTAAGGTGTCCCAATTAACTGCCTTAAAATCAGCCAAGTGTCGTGTGGGGTATCTCTGTTCAATGAGTGAAACAATTGCATGCATCTCGATGGGGGCTGCTGTTTTTATGGCACTGCTGGCAGGAGCCTGGTTTTGTGCCGGACAGTAGGGCTGAAAGGATCTGCAGCAGTGCTGGGGAGCAGTGCAGATCAGAAAGTTGTAAAGCTGATGGGTGCTGGCGATTAATTTCTCTCCCTCTGTGTGTTCTGTGGGAAATCACTGCTAAATTATAGCAATTAATCTTGGCATTTGTACTCTGCAAGCTTTTTTCTATGTATGTGGGACAGCTTGCCTAGACTTTGCAAGCTTTTTAGAAAAGAAGCTCTGTTATTTATTACATTTGTTCATTGTACAGAATGGAACTGAGAAATATGGTTTCCTCTTTTTTCATGGTCTGGAGGTTATTTTTGTTTTGTTTATTGTTTGGGGTTTTTTGTGGGGGTTTTTGAGGACTTTTTTGTTAGGGTTTTTAAAAGTTTTTTGGGGTTTTTTTGTTTGTGGTTTTTTTTTCCAAATCAAAACTTTTACAGCTGTATGATGCATAGTGATCTCTGATGTATTTTAAGAGGAACTTTTATTGCCTGAGTTCACCTTACCTACACAGGATGCAAAAATTCTAAAATTCTGAATCTAAAAATGCATAGGAAGACATCAAAACTCTTCCTCAGTTTCATAATTTTATAGATGATAAAACCTTATAAGATAAACCAACATTCTGGGCCACAGTCAAACAGAATACTGCCTAAGTGCTGATGTCTAAGAACCTTCCTCTTACCTATATTTCAAATATGTTTTAATTCCTGGGGGAGGAGGGCCTGTATAATTTCCTGATGTGAGTACATAATATTGTTACAAGTGTAGATAAATAGAAATACACTTGGTTGGTTTTGTTTAAATTTTTATAAAAGCTCACAATTTCCAAAGTCTGCGAGTAAAGTCTGAGAAGTATGGAGAAAATACATCAGGTAGAAAATATTAAGGTTATTTGACTAAAAGTTTTTTGGTTTTTTTAATGCAGTGGTTAATTATTTCAAATTATAAAGAAGACTAATGGGATCAGTCTTAACCAACTGTGGTATTATTTCTTATTAGGTTGAAGAGAGATTTGGGTCTATATGGTTTGATTCAATACTTAAAAAAAAAAGCAAGCTTTTCCTGCTAAGTCTGGTACTCCTGTTAGGCAAGAAAGTAAGGCATGTGGGTTTTCTTGGTTTGTTTGTTTGCTTTAATGGAAATAATTAAACATTTTTGGAGAGGAGGGAGAATGATGTTTACCTTTTCTGTATGGCTGGCTCAGTAAGTATGTATGTCATAACATCATCTGTTCTGTATGGTCTCAATATGGAATACTGACCAACCATTATTTAAAGAAACAAGAATCTGTAAAGCCTCCCAGAAAGGAGGAATCCGCACACATATGTGAAATGCTTGATACTACCTGGAAGAGGGATCTGAGATCTCTGTAGAAAAATGTATAGAAAGACCTCTGCAGTAATGGGAATTTGCAATTGTCACCATCTGTCTATCCCCCCGACTCTTCCTTGGATGCTAGCCAGGTCTCCCTTGCCTCTTAGGAGTTGCAGTTAACTTAAAGCACGCTTATGATGGGAGCATTTCTTCCAGCTGTTTTACAGAGTTCTTCCCATCCTCTCCAGTGCCTATATCCTGTACTGTTGCAGAAAAGGGCCTAAGAACATTTTCTGAGTAAGAAAATTACTGTTGGCACCCATACTGGTTGAGGCAGCTTCCAATGTGCAAGTGGAAGTGTTCGTGGAGCTGTGTGCTGGAATGCACTCAAACTGATGACTGATTGTTAGCCTGGACCTGTTCCTTGAATCCATTTTCTTCCATTGCCACATAAGCCCCGTACTGCAAACAAAGATGATCTGCAAGAAGTTGCTTAAGAGAACTTAACAAAGAAATAGTCATCAAACTATCTAACCTGCATTACTTTTGCAGTGATAAAAAGCCTGGCTTTCCAAGTGAAGCACAGATTTTTATACCATTGGCTGGAGTGTACCTGGTTCCAAAGATTTTTAATGGAGAAATCAAAACTTGCAGGCTTCCAAGCAAGGTGGGGGAAAACAAACAGGTGGTAGTAGAAAAAACACTATTTGAGAAACTGAGTGGAGGTCACTGGAGGTGATTTGAAATGTTACTGAAATCTTAAAGCCACCTCTGTGTTCATGTGTACTCCACTATCCAATGAAATAGGACTGGCTTTGTGAAGTCCATCCAGGAAGGCTTTTATTTTTTACCAAACTTCCCTTACCTGTTTTTGCTTGAGTAATAGCATGCATGAGAGGTAACAGGGAGATGGGGAAGATGAGTCTGTACATCAGTTGATGAGCTGTTTCAGCCTGAAAAATAAGTCTAGCAAAGTGGCCAGAGCCTTGGAACATATTAACCTTGATAAAGTATTTGGAAGGCTAGGAGTCTTAAGCTAGGGCAAAGAACAGTCTTTTTAAATAAGTTTAAATAAATATCTATTTTTATCTCTTCTTTCTCACACATGCTTGCTGGCAAAATGCTTCTAGACTATTTTTAAACTTGTCTTTTTTACAGGTATATAGTCTTCTATAACTTGACCAGGTGACTTGCTACTGTGCTACCTATCTGCAAATATTTGGTTTTTTTCTTTTCTTTTTCCTGTTGGGAAACCAGTTTCTCTGTAGCACTTGTAAATGCCTACAGAAATCTCCCATGGATCAGATATTTATGCTCTGTGTTTAAAATGGGCATGTTACTCCATAAAGAATGACTCACTGGGGATCAAATAGGGCAATATATGTGTTAATCAGCTGCATTTCTGTCTGCAGATAGAGCTGTGTGTTAAAACAAACACACTGTAGACATGAATTGAGGGGGAAAATATGTCATGAATTTCCTGACTTTCAAAAATAATAATAATAAAAAAATTCTTTGCCGAAAATAACTTCATCTGTAAATGTGTTGAACATTTATTATTCTTTAAAGGATGGGTGGCCAGGCCTTTTTACATGTGGGCACCACATAGTGACATAGCGTGGTGGTGTGATGATCTGGGTTAGTTTAAAGGCTTCAGGTCTTTCCTAATCTGGATTGTTTTGACTGAGCCAGGTTAGGGAGCATAAATACAAGCAGGTATGCTGGTAGATCTCATGAGGTTATGAGAAGCAATTTAGGACAGTAGTCTTCTTGTCTGTCCCAGCTGCAACAACAAAACAGAACAAGCCCTATGGACATACTTTGTCTGGTCTGTTTATATTATATGTTACTACTGTTTAGTTATACATTCTGGTAACAACCCACAAAAGTAAATCAATTTTCTACCACCTGCCAAAAAAAGGACAAATATTCTTACCCTTCACTAGTCTCCAGCCATAATGAAGTGGTTTCCCTTGCTTCACCTCTATCTTAAATGCAACTAGGTAATTTCCTTCCTCCCACTATTTGCTAGATAATGTTTAAACACATGCCAGTATATGCTCATATATGCCAGTGTTTATAATATAATGCTCACGTGTTTTAAAACGTACTTGCTTCCCCAGTTTTAAAAGATTTTAAGGAGTGTTTTGCCTGGTCACCAGATGCAAACTGTGCTTCTAAATATGTTGACATAGCTGCCTGTCTCTGAATTTCTCTGGGAAAAAAGGACATAAATTAGTCTTCCATCAAATCCACTTCACTTCCTCACATGCAAATGCTGTGTCCACTGTTAAGTCCACACACCTTTTTCCCTTTCTGTCCAATGTTTTGACCCCTGTTAAAGAGCCTGTTGTACTTTTATGATAGCCTGTAACATCCATCTTTGCTGTTTAATATTGAATTCCAAGGTTATTGTCAAGATCTTCTGGATATCCTCAACTTTCTCACTGGACCCAAAAAAAGAAACAAACATAGGGAATTATAGCATGGCATAGTATTGCGGTTTGCCTTAAGTTGTTTCTCTTCAGCTTTTTGTGAAGTAACTTTGTTCTGTTGTGTTTCACAGGACGTGTACCTTAGCCGGAAGGACAGAGCTCCACGCACTCTGTCTTTGCAGAATAGAGGGTGTCTTTGTCTTGACTGAAAGTTTTATCTAGTGTTCCAGGTGTTGACTTATATGTGATTGCTTCCTATTTTTGTCTTTTCTCTTAAAAATAATTGTAGGTTCATGTATTGGACGGACTGGGGAGAAGTGCCAAAGATAGAACGTGCTGGGATGGATGGTTCAAGCCGCTCCATTATAGTCAACACGGACATATATTGGCCAAATGGACTGACGTTGGATTATGAGGAACAGAAACTTTATTGGGCAGATGCTAAACTGAATTTCATTCACAAATCAAATCTGGATGGAAGTCATAGGTAAGAAGTTTTTGTTTTATCTATATAATATGGTGCTTTTCTTAGAAGATGTTGCTTAAGCAACATCATAAGCTCTGTTGCAGAGAATTGTCAGGTTAACACTCTCAAGATTTTAAGCAAACTAGTGCTATCAAAAACTTTTGTGCTTCCCCGTCCTCCCCTTTTCAACACTGTGAATTTGAATGTGTGCTCCTCTTTGGGATATCCTGTAACTCTCACTAAGTCTTTTCTCAGAACCAGTCCCATCAAGAAATCCTTGAATCCTGATCTTAATTGTGCAAGACTATGTAGCAATAGTCCCTTTTCAATAGGTCTTCTGTGCTTTCTTGCTGTGATATTCAGAAATATCTACAGCTTACCTGGGCAACCTCTTCCAGTGTCTCACCACCCTCACAGTGGAATTTATTATTGATATCTAAAATAAATCTACCCTCTTTCAGCATAAAACCATTACCCCTTGCCCTATCACTACTACGCTCTGCTGAAAAGCTTGTCCCCGTCTTTCTTGTAGGCCCTCTTCAAGTATTGAAAGGCTGCAGTAAGTTTTCCCCAGAGCCTTGTTTGTTCTAGGCTGAACAACCCCAACTCTCTCAGCCTGTCTTCACAGGGGAAGGGCTCCAGCCCTCAGACCGTGTTTGTGTCCATCCCCCTCCTCTGGACTTGCTCCAATAGCTCCATGTCTTTCTTTTGCTGGGGGCTCCAGAACTGGACATAGCACTCCAGGTGAGGTCTCACCAGAGGAGAATCGCCTCCCTTGACCTGCTGGCCATTCTTCTTTTGATGCAGCCCACGGCACGGTTGGCTTTCTGGGTTGCAAGCACACACTGCTGGCTCATGTTGAGCTTCTCATCAGCCAACACCCCCAAGTCCTCCGCAGACCTGCTCATCATATACTAGTATCCCAGTTGTGTTGATCCTAAGGGTTAGGAAAAGAGTGAAAAACTGTATTTACAGGCAACTGTGCTAAAATTATTCTTTTCCTCTTAAAAGTTTTATGATGAGTTTGAATTCAGTCACAACTACTTAATTAAGAGTATAACTGGTCATTTGTATGTATGCATTTATCCTTAATTTGGTCAATGACCTTCTTTGTTAAATGAGATACCTTCAGCAAGTACTGATTGCACACACAAATGTACAGTTAGCTTGTGCCCACGGTATTGTATAGAGATAAGATTTTTGGAGATTATCCTTTGCAAATTTTTGTGATGCTCCAGTTGGTTTATCAAGGCATAAAATATATTTTCTTATGCTCTTCATTTTGTTCTCTCAGGGATTTGTCCCTTCTTCCACCACAAATGTACATTTGGGTAAATAAGTCAATCATACTGACAATATAGGTGTTTTGTGTGGACTTGTGAGTGGGAATACAGGCAGCACATATGAAACATTCAGTCTCTTCTTGTGGTATATATTTTGAACTTCACAGTTTATTGTAATGCTTCTTTGAAATTTTTACATTCTGTTTGTCTGAAATTCTGAGACCCAAAGTTCATGTAGTATTTTTTTAACAGTGTCTGTTTATAGAAGGTAACAGGAGTTGGATGCAGTTTTAGACATGTGTCTTTGGATATAAATATTATAGCTAACGTTGTGAATTTAAAACATGAATATATAAATATATATTTTGAAGTTGTCCTTCATTTGCTCTTTATTTCACAAGGATGAGAACTTAATAATACCAAAAAGGAGAGAAATATTTCATAGTTATATTTTCTTTAAAAAAGAATATTACGTAAGTTTTAAAGGAGAGAAATCGATAGGAGTTATCATGTACAACAAGAACTTGAGTATTTTATTTTTTAATCGGTCCTGGTTAACCAGAATATCCTAAAATCTCTCTGTTAAAACTAATTTATAATATTGTATATCTCCTGTGGTAAGAATAGAGAGATCGTGAAACCAAATGTGTAACAGAACATTAAAAAAGTCATCTCATCTGAAAGCAATCACATGTGGAGCTGAATGTGACAGCTTGCCACTTGAAAAATTGCAGTCCAGATGTTGATTTCTCACACATCTGAAATGTTCATGGTTGCTGTAGGAGTAACAGAAACAAGGAAAACCAAACAACCAACCCCACCCTTCAAACAACAATGCCAGCAGGAAGAAAATACCACTCTGCACCAACTACTGATATAATCACACCTAAAATGCACTTCAGTGTCTTTGTCCAATGGGATAATTTAGTGGTTATTCTTGAGTCACCCCTTTTTTGTGTTCTCTTCTTTATATTGGAAGTGGCTGCCTTAATATAACAACACATTATTGCAGTCTGATTGATGCCTTTATAGAAAGAGAACACGTATTGGGCATTGCATTCAATGGTACTGCTTTTGCAGAACACACAGATGTGTTTTTTAATTGTTACTTGTTTGAAAAGTGTCCACTGATGAAAAATCGCCACCACCACCACCATCCAAATATATATTTACGTTTTTCCCATGGAGTACAAACCTCCTTGTCTTATGTCATGTCTCCAGTCTTCCTGACACCAGAGCTACTTTGGTGTTTCCTGCTGGCACTGCAACATTTTCAGTCATTTTTGCTGTAGACTTTTTTGCAGTTTTTCCCTTACTGGTGATCTGTTGTGCAGCAGTGTAAATATACTCAGGTTTGGAATTTAGTTTTTACTTTAATGGTGTCTATTCTTTATTCCCTGGTCTGCCTTTGGCTAACCTGGAAATGATTCATTCTAGAGGTGAGGCTGTGAAGGTGCTGGTCTGTTTTGGTGTGAAGGGCTGACCAACCTTGTCTGTCTGCAGTCAGCTGCATCTCACAGCTGTGTCTCATGTCATAAAAGTTGTAGTCACCTGAGCCCCAGCAGTTACCTCATTCTGGAGTAAGTTCTCTGGAATTGGTGAAACCTCAAATAAAGACCTGTACAGGCAAGTAATATTGATTTTATTTTTCTTTTAAATTTTTTTTTTTTTAGATCCACTAGTTAATTCTTATATATTCATTAAAAACAAAACACTTAGTCTAAGACTTTAAAGTTGTTGGTATGTTAAACTGAAATATGTGAGGAATATTTTGTGGCAGTATGCTAATACATTACCATTTGAAGGCAAGAAAGGGAAATAGTCTTTAGAAAGGAAACCACATCCAACTTTCCCTAAGTTCTCAGAAGCACAGACCACTGCACCTGTTTTTCCCTAGGCACGTGAGAAAGTTCTGAAGCTTCAGAAAATAGTCAACATCTGTATATCCAGGCATTTTTGTTGTTTTTTATTCTTTGCAATTACATCATCAGGATGGGAGAAAAAAAGAAAAAGAAATAATTGTACAAGTTAAGCTGTTCTGCAATGGGCTTTTATGTTTTGGTTTTTTTCTCTGTTATGACCTCTTAGTCTGTGACTGTTTTAAGAAAAAAGATCTTCTGGGGCTATCTGAATGCATTATTTTTTGTCAAATACTGTCTTTCAGTTATTCCCCAAATTCACCTTTTTCAATATGTTATTTTACAGCTGTACTTCTGTAATTTTTGTCTCTTAATTATTTGATTGATGTTTTCAATGACAGATTCTCTAATGCTAAAAAAAATAATTTCTAATTCTGCAGACAAAACAAACCCCCTGAGATCTTCCTTTTAAGTGAAAACAATCCACAAAGCCTTCAATCTTTTCTCCCAGTCATCCCCACTCCCAGAAAAGAAAATCTAACCAGATTTTTCTGGGAACAGTAGAACTAATAACTTCTGGGTTTAGAAGGATTTCTACTTCTTGCTCCAACCCAGTAGCAATTCCTTTGGCATTTCTCCATATGTTCCTGTGCACACACTTTCTCCCAGCTTTTTTCGCCCTGCTTCTTGTCATCCCTCAAATGCACCCTTGGCTCCTAATAGTCCTTCACCTAGTGTTATCCCTCACTCCATTCTGTGTCCCCTGTGTGCTCTTGCTGGGTCTGGTGGCTTGACAGAGTGTTCCTAGGCAGCTTATTTCAGCTGCTCCTCCTGTCAGGTGGATCAAATACAGGAGGATGAGAGTCCCTCACGTCTTCACAACCATCCATTTGTTAAGGAAAATTTGAAAATAGTAGAACTAAAAATCTCTGTGATCCCTCCTGTCCCAAATACTTGCCCAAGGGTTTCAAGTTGTATTGGGTATGGAGTTGGAAGAGATGGATACTGAACAGACACACCCAGAATTATCAGATTGCTTCTGTGTGAAAAGATGACAATGTGTGATTAGGCCAACCTTTTTCCTCTACCACCTTTTAAAATCCTCTTTTAAGAGGGCTGCGCTTTAGAGGAATTTTTCTTAAGAGTTAAGAATGGGGGACAAGAAGATCATTATCACTGAGTGCAAAATCTAACTTAAACAGACTGTTTGGTTTATTTAGAAACTGTTAGTTTGAGTGAATTGTCCTTGATATTTAGACCATTCTTCTAACTGCAGTTTTATATGTAGAAAGTAAGTTTAATTTTTTATATCTAAATTTCATTTGATTAAACAAATATTTTTTTGTTTTTTTACCATTGCCAAGTGTTACTAGTTTTTGTGGTGCTTTGCCTACTGTTAGCATGCCTGGGAAAATACGCTTCTGGAAGCTGAAGCTATTGAAGAAATGGAAAAGGCAATTGAGTTACTGAAAGACATACAGCTGCTTGAAAGTATGATGTTCTAGATCTGAATACTTTTGGTAACTTAGCAAAGGAAGCAGATGAGTAAAGATTTTATCTGTTTGGAGATTTTTAGTGTTGCATAATGTGAGGTGGGAAAGA
>NW_009954185.1:7759741-7768436 GCF_000747805.2 Chaetura pelagica | reverse complement strand
GTCTATAGCAGAAAAGTGGGATTGTGAAAGCTTCATGTAAAGCAGGATGACATGAGTTTTAATTGCTTTAAGGGAAGTGAGAAATAGCAAGCAAGAACTAACATCTTTAAATCAAAAAAGAATTTCAAATGGTTCCAAGAAAACTGCTTTTGTGGTTTGAATGGTGAAAGAGAATACAGCATAAATAGGAAAATATTTTAATTAGTGTCACCGATAGTGTTAAAGTGCTGAGGTTCAGAACGCAGTGGTCTAAAACTTGGAATGAATGAAAGGAAACATTCTTGGCATATATCTAAATCTGTAAGAAATCCATTACCTCATTTGTCTTTGTTGTCTATCACATCTATATACCTGGCACTACACAAGAATTAAAATTTAAAGATTTATGTGTGAGAGAAGGATATTGATATGCATGGATGCTTTGGTTTTTGCTCACAGGGGTTTGAATAGTGGAAGAGTACAGTAGACAGGTGGGAGGAATGTGCTGGGGGAGAAACAAAGGAGGCCTTGATTTTATTTTATTTTTTAATTTTAACATATTTTTTTGTCACCTCTTTGGATGGGGCCTGGATAAGCTCCTTTTGGAGCTGATGAGCCTCTGCACCAAAACTAGTAAGCAGTATGACAGTGCTGGCAGTAACACTCAGTAAATATGTGATAAAATCGTAAATTAATGAGAAAAACTACAGTAAATTTTATGGGGATGATGTATCATTTGCTACCTGCTAGCCCTGGAATTTACTAGCCTAAGCTACTCTAGTGATGGACTCATTAGAATAAAGAGAGCAGACAAGTTGATGACTGATGCCCTTGGTTTGCCAGCAAGAGAAAGGAAGGAGCAGTTTTTCATGTCAGAATGTAATAATTAAAAAATTAAATTGGTGCATACAAGATACGATTTTGGTTTTTTGCAGCTCTCGCCTCACTCTTATCAGAGTGAACAGTTGCTTTTTGTGGGACTAATTAAACAAAACTGAATTGCAGACAGCTCTCCTGTGAGTAGAGTACCCGAGATAGGTTGGCCTGCTAAGGCAGCTCTTGAATTAATTTTCTCTTCCTTTAGCCTGCAGCAGCAGTTCTAATTAATAAGTTAACACGTTACTGGCTGAAGGGAAATGCACTTACAAGGTCCCCCAGGAAGTGTTGGTGCTAATGAGATGGGTTTTGAGGCCACTGTAAGAAAACATACTTTCAGCAACTGTCAGAAAGCTGGGAAGCTCTTGAGAGGAGGTGAATATCTTAAGTTTACACTCGAGCATTGATTTTTCTAGTTTCTGTTTTCAAGCATCGGCTCATGTCTGCCTGCCAGATGATTAGTTGCAGATTTGATGAAACACTAAAAATAGTGTCCCTGCTTTTAGAGGAGTTTATTTTTCATTATTAGAATATCATGTGTACAATATATGATATGTACAAGGTAAAAAATACTGGATTCTGTATATATATATTTGTGTATATTTCTGTAAGGTACAGTGCTTAATAACCTTAAGCAATGAAGAGGAAAACCTTGTTTCAGTACCTCACCAACACATTGTAGGCCAGCGCAAAAGACAAGTAGTGCCCTAATTGAAACTACTAGAGAAGCGTACATAAGCAGAATTAATTAGACTATTTGGACAAAGAACTAGGGTGAATTTCTTAATTCTGCCCAAGGTGCTTCTGAAATGAAATGCTGGAAAGGTGGAGCTTCAAAACATTTGCAGTTGACTGTGTGCAATACACATACATTGTGTATGTAGTTAGTCAGGAGGTCACAGGTGTCTGCATATTTCTAGAATTTAAATAAAAATACGTAGTACAGGGTGATTAGCCCAGGTGGATCAGTGGAGTAGTTCATCAATACTGCTTCTAAGACCTGAGGTGACAAACACAGAATTAATTCAGAATCACAGCCCTGCTGAATGCAGAGGAAGTGCAGGTTCAGTTAGGATGCACACAGACCATTCTGCAGTCAGTGGATCTACTGGTGCATCTTCCTTCTAAACTCTATCATCTCTTGCTAGCTTCCTAATCTCCTTCCTTCTTGCCAGAGGCTTTTCATCTGTACTGCATGTCATGATAGTTTGCCTGACAAATGGCTCACAGAATGATTTAATTTCTCAACCATGGTTTTGTTTCTGACTGACTTTTTTCAAACTTTCATTCAAGGTGGAAATTAAAATGTCATTGTTATACTTGTTATTAGTTATATATATTTTGTAGAAACAGCAATCATGGCTTAACAAAGTAGCAAAAGAGAAAATATTTTGGTTTTAAAAGACAGTATTATATCCCACAAGTTAAGTTTTCTGTTTACTTTCTCAGGTAATTAGAACCAAGCTTGTATTCTGATAGGAAATATTTGAATAAGCATTCATGGTAAAAATCCAGCTTAATTTTCCAAGTTTGCTTGGTAAATGTTTTTGTTAGGTTGGCAAGAGAGGAAACCTTGCAAGCTTCCGAGGAAGCCAGAGCTCCCTGTCCTCCATGTGGCATCTTTGGTGTGGTGCGGTGTTATACAGTTAGTTGGTTTTCCATCCTGCTTCATCTGGTAGTGTTAGGGACTGATAAGTGCTTTTACCACTTTCTAATGTATTGTTACAAGTCAGAGCTGTGTAATTCTTGTGACTTTATGGATGCTTAGGCATAAAGTAATCTGTAGATGGAGATAAATGTTTTGTGCAAAACATCATTTGCTTCATGCAAGCCTGTCTGTTACATGCTTTCTTGAACCTGATGAGCACTAAAAGTAAGGTTCAGAAGATGGATCTTTACATTTTTAATAATTCGTGAAGGAAGATATGACAGTAATTGCAGCATAACAACTTTGTTTTGTTTTTCTTGTACCAAGTGGGGGAGGAAAAAAAAAACCCACAAGAAAATAAGTGGTAAGAATGTAACCCTCAGGTATCTTTAACTGAAAGTTGATCTGGCATAGCATAAGAAGGAAAATAAATTAAAATTCAGTAAATGCAGACAAGACCATCCCTTAAATACTTTTTCAACAATATACAGACTCTAGTTGGAAGGAATGTCCAGCTCTTAATATTGTATTGTTATTGGATACCAATATGGTAAATTTTGCCATAGCACTAAATATGAAATATTAAGATTAATTACCTTTTTTTTTTTTTTCCCCAGTATTCACAGGGATTTTAAATGGGATTGCAAAGACTTTTGATGCAACAGTAGATTTTTATTCTCTTTTGGATAGTTTAGGAGATGGTTTCAGGGCTTTGAGCAACCTGGTCTAGTGGAAGGTGTCCCTGCCCGTTCAGGGGGATTGGAATTAGATGATCAACTAGATGCTTTGCAACCCAAATCATTCTACAATTCTATGGTAATAGGTACAGGATGCTACAGAGGCATGAACTGAACAAATAAACATGAAAATTATTGGACCCTGGCCTGGAGATTGAGCACAGGCAGCCTCAAAGGTGATGTGAAAGTAATTTTGCTAATCTGAAGCTGGAATGTTAAAGATTTAGAGACATACAGGCCAGGAGGTCTAAGGAAGTCAGGTTTTATGCAGGTGTTCTGATCAGTTTCTTAAATTAGAGAAATGTGATGAACTGGAATAGAAGGAATTTCGTTAATGGAAACTGTTTGCTTATTTTTATGGAGAAATGCTATTATGGTTGCATAGAAAACATTCTGTTAAGATTCATGGGGGAAAATAGTAATACTGATAATATTTTAATTTCTTTTGATGTGGAGAATTCTTAAATTTCATAGATATAATCTAGCTTTGGTTTTGAATTCTAGTATTAGGTGAAATAAGGGCAGCCTGAGGAAATCAGTGTTGTGATAAAGGATATTAAATTAATTTTGATCTTTTTTGCAAACTTGAATTTTTATTTCAAGCAAGTTTATTCTTTATCTGAAATGCATAGTGTCTTGAAGCAGGAGCTTTTTGTCACTGTTAGTGTAAAACTACGAATTTTCATACGTGTTCCATTTCAGACCTCAGTAGTCCCTTTTGTAATGCCTACTTTACCTTGTTTATTGTATGTTCAATTTTTTCTTTATCTTTATAAAGTATTTCACAGGCCTCTAAAAGAATAAGAATAGAACAAAGGTGAATATATTTAAATTGGATCTACATTTTCCTCAGGCAGTAGAAATCTCTTTACTAGAATAAGTTTTTACATCTCTGATTACCATTAAGATACTATAAATAGTTGTATTTAGGAAACAGTGATACACAGCAGAGATTGCATTTCATTTCTGTGGAAACTGCTCCTTTTCTCTCCTTTTTTTGTCTTCCTACCTTCCTTCAGTGTTCTCCAGTTTTGTATTTCCTTCCCAGCCAACTAAACAAAGTTTGAGATGGTGATATTTTAAATGTCAATTGCCATCAGGAATTTTAAGGCAAACTTGTGTGATTGTATTCCTGGCAAAAAGTCAGCGTGTGCTTAGTGCCCTGTAACATGTAGCCATTTTGCATGTTGCCGAAGCCCTAGAGGTGTCTCCTGAATGAATAATATTACTCCTTATCCTCATGTCTCACTTTATCATCATCTGGTGTCTTTTTAACAAGACTAAGGATATGAGTACAGCAGTTTGAAGGAACTGAAGAGCTTAGTGAAGGATAATAGAATGGAGTGCTTTGCTGTTGTATCACTTGTTCCAGTCTAGTCTCGGCTTATAATGTAGAGTTGGTGGCTTTATTAGCAAGGCCAGAAATGCAGAGACCTGACTGCTCCCTGACCCCACGTGGGTGCTTGTGGAACACCCTATATGTGGGAAGTGCCTGCTCCTGTCAGCTGTGTGCAGCAGTTGCGTGCTGTGGGTGGTGTTCTGGTCCCCTTCCTTCACCCAGGCATATTTAATAATCAGTCAAGGCAGAGGGGTTGAGACCCCTCTTCTCACCTGCCAAAACCAGAGCTCTGAATGCGGATCACACTGAAGCATAACTACTTCCTGGCAGTCATCAGAATAACGTTTCTTGCTCCCTCTCCCATTCCTTTTCCTGCATCTTGGTTCTCAAGCCTTTTCCTGCCACTCCTCATTAGGCTGTGGATGCTTCTTTAGCACCACTCAGCCACTGCTTCTGTGCTGACACACGCTGTGCAGCTGCCATTCAGCAAGGTTACTGATGTGGCCTGTGAAATATGTTTGGAGGGGAAAAAAGCCCTGCTGGTTTTGCTGCTTGGAAGTGAGCTATCACCTTGTGATGGTTTCCTGGAATCAAGGGGTATGGACTTTTGTTACTGACATACTCATCTTCATGAGATGCAAGAAATACATGCTGTTGTATTTGGGCTCAAAGATGTTTTCCTGTGATGGCACCTTATGTTGTCTGAGAGAAATTATACAAGTTTAAGAATAATCACTTCAAGGCTGCGGCTGACTGCAGTCAAATGAGGTGCTCTTGAATCTCTCCAAATAAAGGCCACCTTACATAAGGCTCACAGTTCACCTTATGTATTGTCATATGAATAGATGGCTGTCCATAAGTTGGGCATGTCTAACAGTATCTATTGATGTATTTCCCCCTGAAATGGTGGGAACTAATGGCATTTAAAAATACTCTGGTGTTGGTTTGTTTTTTGTGTTGTGGTTTTGTTGGGTTTTTTCAATCGTTGGTTTTGGGGTTTTTTTTGTTTGTTTCTGTTTATGTTGTTGTTTTTTAATAAAATGAATTGCAAGAAGATTCAGAATGCTTTAGAAAAATAAGGCTTCCCTTGTGTATAGGAATGCTGTCTTTGGTGGTCTGCTTATGTGTAGTTAGAGCTTTGGACTTGTATTACTTCTGTGTCATGACAAATGTCATAAATTTGTCATAAAGACTTAGTCTCCAAGCCTGCTATAAACTAAAATTATTCAAATATTGAAGGCATTTATGGTTTGGGGGTGGGGTTGGTAGAAACATTTACAGAATTAGAATGCCTTTATTCTTGATACAAAAGTGTGTTGTGTCACTCTGGCTTCACTGTTTGGCTGGTAGATTTCAGCTGTAAATTGTATTACAGTAGTTTTTTGTAAGATGCTTAGTTGGTGCATTTAATTAGAAGCAAATATATACCTGACTCCAGACAGAGATAAGAAAGAAAATAGAATATGTCCTACTTTTGAGTGCAAAATATCAGAAATAGAGAATTTTATTTAGTGTAGAATTGGAACACTAGAGTGACAAGTAAGGAGAAGTATGTGTTTTTCTCAGGAGCAGAAAAAAAAATAGAAGCTTTAAAGACTGCATCTTTTCAGAAGCTAGGGTGAAAGAGCAGTAATGACTGCAGTCTCTTTGTACTCAGAGTCATTGGCAGAAGACACCTTCAAGTTTCTTGCTTTAATATACTCTTCTGTTATATTTTAACAGAAAATATTTGGAAAATAAGAGTGGTTTTGTCCCCTACTACACCACTTCATTTCCTGAGCTCTGCATAGTGATGCATACAGTGTGGGGATATTTCCTCTGTAAATGTACAGATAATGTCTGTCTTCCCTGCAAGAAGAAAATTGGGTGCCTGATGTTCATAGTGTACCCTATATAGAAGGAGTAGTAGAGCTGTGGGGTCAATCCTTGCTGCTTTCAGTCCAGAAGAGGGATGAGGATCTCCACAGTTCAGTGGGTGCTTGCTTAGTTGGGAGCATATGTGCACCCACAGAGTTAAGAAGAAAGGAGGTGGGAAGAAGCACTTGTGTAAATGCTATTTTTGTGGCCCTGCTTTGAGCAGGGTGTTGGTTCAGATGACTTCCAGAGTCATCATCCATCTCCATCCTGAGTTTGTCTGTGATGCTGAATAAAAAAATTCAGCTACGTAATTCCAGTTCTGAGGAACTGGGGTACAGATAATTAGTTTCTACATCCCAAGAACCTGGAAAAACTGTCTTCAGTAATGTTTGTGCTGCATTTTTGTGATGGCTAATGAGCATGTGTTTGTATATATACATAAAATATGTGAGTATACTCTTTAATTTTGTTTATGAATCTGGAGACAGGTGGTGACCCAGTTTGCTCAGAAATTATACCATTGCCATGGCAGATCAGTAGAACTCTGTTTAATAGCACTGCTTATAACAAAAACAATAGCTTAATAATTATCATAATAATGAGTCATGAAACTTTAAAGATTTCTTTACAGTTGAACTATTTGCCATTAGAGTATATTTTCAGTGGGTCTAAAGAGTGAAACTGGAAGAGGTAGATGGACTTCTAATTGACCGAATGCAGTCTCAGTTTGAAATCTGCTGAGACTGAAAATTATGGATGTCATAAATCAGCAAGCAGTGGTCAGAGTTACATAAAATCGGCCGGTGTTCTCCAGAATGGTGCATGGTGTCTTAGAGCCCCACAGGTACTGAGTGTTGAAAGGGTGCTAAGAAATAGCCACAGACCCAAGTAGGGATTTCAGTTGGGACCTCTTGGCTGTTTATGCATCAGTAGGCAGCCTGGAAATAGGACTCCTATGTTGTTCCCCCATATTATTCCCCAAACTGGGTGCACTATATTTGTTCCCCATAAATGAATACAGAAGTTTTGGTCAACAGTACTTGCACTGTAAAACCTCTTTTCACAAAAGCTACTTTCAAGGAAAAGCATAGCAAGAATTGTGTTTGAGAGTTCATTTTCTTCCCTGTGCTCTCTTAGGCAAGCAGTGGTTAAAGGCTCCCTTCCACATCCTTTTGCTTTGACGCTGTTTGGGGACACGTTGTACTGGACTGACTGGAACACACATTCAATCTTGGCCTGCAGCAAGTACTCCGGGGAGGACCTGCGTGAAATACATTCCAACATCTTCTCTCCCATGGATATCCATGCTTTCAGCCAAAAGAGGCAGCCAAATGGTAAGCTGTCTTGCTTTCTTTTTTTTTAACTTCAAGTTGGCACTGATTTGCAAAAATTTTAATTAGTCTTTTGGCGTGATGGTGGGTGGCTTCACTCACGTCATGATGCAATTTTTCCAATGCAGAGATTCGGGAGAGACCCAGAGAGAAACTAAATATTCTCTACATTGTTTTTTAAGTGCAAAAACCATCTCTTTCTTATTTTCTGCCTGCAACATTTATCCTGTGTTATTCCCTTTTCTGTTTCATGTGCCATAACTTTAGGCAACATGGCTTTTTTTTTTTTTTCCAAGAAGTAGTTCCTGAATGGAAAGCAGTGTTAACTTGGCAGATTATATTAAGCAATACTAGCTCTGTGTAATAACCACTGTCTTAACCATTGTGTTAATTTACTGTGTTTGCATTTTGGTTTTTACATACCACCACTATGTATTCAGCACCAACAAACTGAATAGTTTGTGAAAATGAGAAGGGCAGAGCTGAAACAAGTCTCTTGTTTAGAGCTGCTTCCTCAAGAAAGGAAACATTCAACATCCATGAATTTTGGTACTATAAATACCCCCACTACTCAACACTTGTAGTTAATTTTTTCTTGTTCTGTGTTCAGCATTTCCTTCTTTAATCTGTGTTGCTGCCACTGATTCTACCACTCAAATGCTGTATGTGTCTTAACACATGAGATGAGGTCATTCGTTATCAGAAGCATTAATCTGTGTGATTTATGTTTAACAGCTACAAACCCATGTGGAATTAATAATGGTGGCTGCTCCCACTTGTGTTTGATGTCTCCTACCAAGCCCTCTTATCAGTGTGCATGTCCCACTGGTGTGAAACTTCTTGAGAATGGAAAGACCTGCAAAGATGGTAGGCTTTGTTTTTAAAAATCCTTTTAGATTAAGCACAAATTATTTTTTTGAGGGAAAGA